>NW_015505782.1:640314-644367 GCF_001515645.1 Sinocyclocheilus grahami
TTTAACAATGGATTTATTTTACAATTTAAGTATGGCTTTGTTCTATTAAAAATGCAAGATGCATTTTTTAATGCAGTTTAAGCACAATTAAAAATATATATTTTATTACTTTTTTTTAATATGCAAGTACAGATTTGTTTTTTTAAGGCAATTTAAGCACGGATTTATTTGCAATTTAAGTATGGACTTGTGCTTTTTTAAAAATGCAATTCAAGCATGGATGCATGCTTTAAAACAACAATAACAACAACAAAAAACAAACATGCAATTTAACCATTTTTAATGCAACTTTTTCATTACCGTGTTGGTAAACATGAGCATTTTAGTTCAGATTTAATTGATTTCTTTTCATAAGTTCAGCATTAATTCACCCCTAGACACCCTGTTGTGCATGTCCAAGGCTTTTCCATCTTTTTCTCCAAAAAAGTGGGAAATGTAATTACCATCACACACAATATCAAACGTCCACACCATCACACATTATACCAGAATCCTTTTGAAGGTTGATCAAGGCCATGATCAGATCTTCATTCCAGGACATGTGATGAATGTTTTAACAGATGAAACACATTTGAAGAAGTTAAATTTTTTTAAAAATCTGAAATATTCTCAGAATTGAAGAATCATACGAGAAACAACAACCTTTAGCTGTCACAGTTGTTCCTCCTAAAAAGGACAAATAAAAAAAAGTTGTCGTTAGAGTTCAAGGGCACAGTAATGATCGTTTTCTGCTTGTAGGAATCAAACCAACAACCTTCTGGTTCCCGACCCTGGGATTTAACCACTCCACCGCACTACTGCACTGGTTGAAGTCATAGTAATTGTTAGTTTGAGAGAGAGCCAGCAGCAGTGAGCTAAAAGAAAAGAGCAGTAATCATACGTGTCATTTCATGCTAATAATGTTCCCCTGCGGTGAGCGCTAACAAACGTTGTGTGTTTAGCTGGCGTCGTGAGGCGTCTCAGAGGTCAGCAGAACCTTTCCTGTTGCGGTGTTTGGTGATTGGTGGGTTCGTGCGGGTCCGCTCCGCTTCTGAAGCCAGTCTCACAAACAGTCCATTAAGAAAAAAGTGGCACTAAATCAAGCCTGGGAATAGAAGCACCAGCAGTCAGCAGAGTGGAACTGCTTTCATTTATTTCAGAGGCTCGTTCGGGGAGCACCGCTGACAGGGGAGACGCCGCGATGGAAACGCAAGCGGCAGTGCTGGATTTTTCAGCCCGGCTGTCGCTTTTTCCCTCCCTTCTTAAAATTCCCACTGAATGTGAAACAGGTGATTGATTTGAGCCAGTACTTGAGCAGTGCTTAAGATTTCCCACATCAGCTGCACTCTCTGACAGCGAAGAGCCGCTCGGCTGAGAATATAAAGAAGGGAGGGACAGGAACGGATGGATGGATGGATGGATGGATAGATGGATGGATGAGTCTAAAGGGTGTGTCTCAATCCACACGTCCCGGGTCAGTAGTAAGTGTAGCATCCAGGCAGTCAGACATTGATATCGCTGTCAAATGGTTTTTAAGTGCTTTTGAGGAGATAATAAGTATATGAGAATCCAGCCCACCGACGTATGCCTTACAAACCTTTAGTGTGACTTTGTAACAGTTCTTGGTTCATTTGAAATAAGACTTAGTAGTCATAATTTAAATGTTAAGTTATGACTTGGTAGGTTTGCTGTCGTTACTATTGTATGTACATTTTTGAATACTTCAGCAGTAGCTTTTCTCATATCAATAGTTTAATATTTATGTATTTAGGAAATATTAATTGTTTAATATATTAATTATATTGTAGAAATATTTCATTTATAATTTCTATTAATAACGATTAATCACGATTAATTATTTATTATATTTATATTTATGTGTATATTTATTATGTATATATAAATACACACACATGCATGTATTTATTTAAGAAAAATATGTTACATTTAATATATTAAATATATTTATGTATGATATAATTTCTATGAATATAAATATATACACGTGAATACATGTAAATATATTCAAAATATATGCTGTATGTGTGTCTTTATATATACATAAGAGATATACACAGTACACACACATATTATGTAAACAAAATTTTTTTTTGGATGCGATTAATTGTTTGACGTCACTAATAATTTAACATGCAAAGGGAGATATTAATATATTGTCACACTTAAAAGATTCAGATCATCAAACAAATTTTAATATTACACAAAGATAATGCAAGTAGATACAAAATGCCATTTTTAAATGATGACTTCATTTATTAAGGGAAAAACGCTGTCCAAACCTACCTGGCCCTACGTGAAAAATTAATTGCCCCTAGAACTGCAGGCCTCACTTGCCTCAATTAAGCTCAGTGTTCATGATTCAACAATAAGAAAGAGACTGGGCAAAAACGGCATCCATGGGAGAGTTCCAAAGCAAAAGCCACTGCTGACCACAAAGAACACAAAGGCTTGTCTCACATTTGCCCCAAAAATATCTTAATTATTCCCAAGACTTTTGGGCAAATATTCTGTGGACTGATTTGACAAAAGTTGAGCTTTTTGGAAGGTGTGTTTACTTTCTCGGAATTATCGCGCAATTGCAAGATATCAATTTTGAATTCTTTGGAAAAAAAGTTAGATTTGAAAGATATTAATGTACTTTTGCAAGTTTATATCTAACAATTGTGTTTTAAACATGCAATTTGGTATTTTTTTGTCAGAAATGTGAGTTATTGTGAGAACTCACGTTTGCACGTTTGTTGCTCATAATTGTGAGTTATACGGTTTTTTTTTCTCAGTTGCAATTTTATATCTTGCAATTATGACTTTTTTTCTCCAAAGTTGCAAGTTTATATCTCACAATTGTGAGTTATTGATAGTGTAATGTAAATTCAGTATTCTGAGACAAAGTAGTTTTATAGATGTAAACATGCGAGATTTGCAAAATTTATATCTTGCAGTTGTGAGTTATAAAATCACAATTCAGACTTTTTTTTTCTAAGAATTACGAATTTATTGTACGATTAATTGTGAGATGTAAACTCGCAAGAAGAAAGTCTGAATTGTGAGTTACTGTAAAAAAGTCAAAATTACCAAAAACTCACAATTGCGGGTTATAAAATCACAATTCAGAACTTTTTTCTCCGAATTACGAGTTTATATCTTACAATTTCGAGGTATTAATTGCGAGATGTAAACTTGCAATTGCGAGGGGAAAAAAGTCTGAATTGTTAAAAAGTGGAAATTGCTCAGAAAAGCTAAATTTTCATTAATTTTATTCAATTAATTTTAAATCAACACGTTTCAATTTTCATTACGCTCATTAAAACTCAGAATTGCAAGTGTATATCTCACAATTGTGAGTTGAAAACCCTCGGTTTGGACTTTGTCTTAGAATTGTGAGTTTATATGGTATAGTTGCGAGTTATTATTAATAGCAAAACAGCCTCAGTATTCTGAGAAAAAAAAAAATTCTGAATTGTGAGAGAAAACGTCACAATTGCCATTTGATTTTTATTCCATGGTAGAAAGAAGCCTTCATATGTTTGTGTAGAAATTGAAAAATATAATATCAATATACTGACCATTTATAATGTGAACAGTTGTACTTCTGCAAACATTTGTTCGTCTTTGATTTTCGATGTCAAAATATGGTACATATGGGAGTCTATCCAAACATATGGAATGTATGTACAGTATGCAAGAAAAGACAATTCACATTAAAACAATACCTATAAATATTAATGATGATGTTGCCAAAAAACAGTGTGTTGGTGACAAATAGCTATGTTTTAATGCACGGCCTCATGCTCAGGTGTCCCATTGTAGATGGAGGCCCTTGCTAGAGTTTAAATTCACGTTGTAGAGAACTAAGCTGCAGTTCAAATGCTAAAAGTGCATTTCTATGTTTCCTAATTTGCAAAAAGAAAAACCAATCGGCATCAGAGCGGTTTCTTCTTAAAGAGACAGCGTCCTGGCGCCCTTTGGAGGATGCTCTACACCGCAGTGCCCTGAAAGCTGATTAATTGGCTTGTCAGCTCAGTATTTTTATCCCATTCCCCAGACGAGCGCAAA
>NW_015505782.1:645393-658138 GCF_001515645.1 Sinocyclocheilus grahami
AAGTTGCAAGTTTATATCTCACAATTGTGAGTTATTGATAGTGTAATGTAAATTCAGTATTCTGAGACAAAGTAGTTTTATAGATGTAAACGTGCGAGATTTGCAAAATTTATATCTTGCAGTTGTGAGTTATAAAATCACAATTCAGACTTTTTTTTCTAAGAATTACGAATTTATTGTACGATTAATTGTGAGATGTAAACTCGCAAGAAGAAAGTCTGAATTGTGAGTTACTGTAAAAAAGTCAAAATTACCAAAAACTCACAATTGCGGGTTATAAAATCACAATTCAGAACTTTTTTCTCCGAATTACGAGTTTATATCTTACAATTTCGAGGTATTAATTGCGAGATGTAAACTTGCAATTGCGAGGGGAAAAAAGTCTGAATTGTTAAAAAGTGGAAATTGCTCAGAAAAGCTAAATTTTCATAAATTTTATTCAATGAATTTTAAATCAACACGTTTCAATTTTCATTACGCTCATTAAAACTCAGAATTGCAAGTGTATATCTCACAATTGTGAGTTGAAAACCCTCAGTTTGGACTTTGTCTTAGAATTGTGAGTTTATATGGTATAGTTGCGAGTTATTATTAATAGCAAAACAGCCTCAGTATTCTGAGAAAAAAAAAAATTCTGAATTGTGAGAGAAAACGTCACAATTGCCATTTGATTTTTATTCCATGGTAGAAAGAAGCCTTCATATGTTTGTGTAGAAATTGAAAAATATAATATCAATATACTGACCATTTATAATGTGAACAGTTGTACTTCTGCAAACATTTGTTCGTCTTTGATTTTCGATGTCAAAATATGGTACATATGGGAGTCTATCCAAACATATGGAATGTATGTACAGTATGCAAGAAAAGACAATTCACATTAAAACAATACCTATAAATATTAATGATGATGTTGCCAAAAAACAGTGTGTTGGTGACAAATAGCTATGTTTTAATGCACGGCCTCATGCTCAGGTGTCCCATTGTAGATGGAGGCCCTTGCTAGAGTTTAAATTCACGTTGTAGAGAACTAAGCTGCAGTTCAAATGCTAAAAGTGCATTTCTATGTTTCCTAATTTGCAAAAAGAAAAACCAATCGGCATCAGAGCGGTTTCTTCTTAAAGAGACAGCGTCCTGGCGCCCTTTGGAGGATGCTCTACACCGCAGTGCCCTGAAAGCTGATTAATTGGCTTGTCAGCTCAGTATTTTTATCCCATTCCCCAGACGAGCGCAAATGCACCGTCCTTCCCAGTGTCCTCTTGCGTCCTTCACCATGGTCAGGTGACTGTAGAGGAACCCCCTGTGCCTGGAGCCACCGTCCGATTGGCCGAGAGCACCCTCGTTGCACGTGGCGATACCAGAATCCCCCGACCAGAGGGCAAACCCTCCAGCAGCGTGTCCTGGGCCATGTGGGTTTAATTGGTGTAGCGGTACTTGCGAGAGGCTGTGCTGATTAATGCGAAACGCAGCGTTTCTGCAGAGCACCTCTTGATGACGCCCACAGGGCTCACGCAGCAAGCGTGACAATGTACAGAGAGGTAGAACCTCCTGCCCTAAAGTGCGGAGGAGGGAACGTAACCTAGTGAGTGTTCCGACAAAATGAAATAAAACAAAGTCACTGTTATGGATGGAAACAGTTTACGCAATCTATTTCTAATTTATCTTTATTGCAGCTTCAGCCCCAAAGGCAATTCTGTGTTTGGTGTGACATGAAAACAGCATAAAAACACAATTCTGCTTTCACTAATAATAACAAATTATCTTCCCCGGCTGGCTGCCACCCAGAAGTGGGAGAAAAGGGTCCATTTTAGGGAAGCGATAACCTCGCTCGTTCCACGATTTCAGAGCAGCTGTCATAAAAGCAGAGAAATGATGTGAGGTGAAATAGCAGAAATGTTTTACGCTTCCGTCATTCCTACATTTACTGAAGAGACATAAAGTGCATGATTGTTTTTTAATAATAAAAAAATCATTTTAGTGCAGTAAAGCTTCAGTTTAAAGACGGACTAGGAAATAGTTTGTACTGTGCATTGCAGTACATAATTCAGTTTACTGCATGCTTTTTTTGTGAAACAGTCTGCGTTATGCAACAACTGTTTCAAGCAGTAGCCTGCTAATGTATATGTTTACTGTAAGTACAGTTATCGTTCTGGATACAAAAATGTTGCATTTTAAAATGTTTTTAGCTGTTAAATTCATATCCAAACATACTGAAAATCAACATGAGATCAAGGTAAACCCTGTTTTGTTTAATACACCCCTAGTAAAAAAGTGATATATTTAAAATAAAATTATTTCATACTAAGTATAGTTCGAATCTATTAACATATTTACTGACATATTGCTCGAGACTTAACTTGAAGGGGTCATCGGATGCCAAATTCACATGTTGTTTGAACATAAATGTGTGTTGGCAGTGTGTGTACACATCCACCCCATAATGATAAAATTCCACTCTTTTTAACTAAACTATTCTGAGCACTACTTGTGGACAATACACATTTAACATTAAACCTAAAATGTGTTGTAATGTCACTGTTGATGAGGATTGTATGAGCTTTAAATAATATTATTCTTTAGTTGGACTTCAGCACTAATTCCACAAAACTGAATTGTGGAAAAGTGCATACTAGCCAGCATTTTAAGTGCATTAAGTACAAAATTAGTTGTTCCAATTTAACAGACTTTAAGTATACAAGTTTAGCATGCAAAAAGTAAAATTCCAGGGTATTTTTTATTAAGTATACAAATATGTAAATGTATTTGAAGTATACTTGGCATGAAATAAACATTTTTCAAATACATTTTAGTATATTTATTTTTCACTAGGGCACGTTCCTGCTCATTTTGTGATTATTTAATGAGTGCATGTTCTTCTGAATAATTATGGTTTCTTTTTAATATTTTAACAAAATGTCAAAACTTGCTCCACATCCGTTGAGGCTATTGTTAATATTTTGGATTTCATATTTTGTTAAAAAAAATTGTTTTAATGTTTTTGTAATTTTTGTGTGTGTGTGTTTTTTTTATGTCTGTTGATATAGTTTTTTTTATTATTTTTTATTACTTTATTTTATATAAATTTTAGTTATTTTATTTGAAGTTTTGAAATGTTGCCTTGACAACTAGCTGTAATAAAATATATGTTATTCTTTTTTTAGTTAATGTTTTTTTTTGAAGTAAAATATGCTACATAGCTTGTGTTATTTAATATGTATTTTAACGTTTTAGTTAACGATAATAACCTTGTTCAACAGTCAGATCTGTTTAGTCTTTGTTTTAGGCTGCTGTTGTAGTAGGTAATGCAGCATTTTAAAAGTTTACATTTATGCATTTTACCTTTATGCATTCAAGATTTTTTTTCAAAAGCAACTTCGCCGCATTCAAGGTGCACATCTTACGTTCATGCATTTGCTGGCTGATATAATTAAGGTTGCAACAGTAAAGGTGTAATTTAGGTGAACATAAGTCATTTTTTCCCACTCATGTCCTGGCCAGGATTTCTCAATTGACTAAAATATTCGGCTTTTGCCTTTGTTTTCCAATTGTTTTCATACTTGCCGAATGCAAATGACTGAAAAGTTGTTTGACCAATACCGTGCAGGTGCACATAAGCAACCAATCGTGGCGTGCAAGAAGGCGGGATCTACAGAGAACACCAAAGCAATGCAAATACTCGTCTGTAGGACGTCAATAGGAAAACAAAGCCAAAATCTGTACATTTTATGTTATTTTGAAATCCCTGTCAGGACATGACCGTGAAAGCGAGGACATTCAAGAGGAAAATGCATTCAGATTATGATAGAAACCAAGCCTACATTTCGCATGTATCACTGCATATAATGTTTCATTCATAAATGCAAAAGTAAAATGGGTCTTAAAGCCACTTGATGAGGTATAAATGGCACTGAGGAGCTGATAAGCAGATCAGATGTTGATGCGTTGTAAATGCATTAGCATGTGTGACGTGAGGAGCAGGACTAGCTGTTGATCCCTTGGGCCAGGCCCATGGCAGCGCTCTAACTGTCTCCTCTCTCTGGTTCTCGGAGAGAAGATGGTGATGTGCTAAATGTTTGCGTGTCCCTGCCGGTGAGTGTTGGGCGGCTGCTCAAGCAATTAATGGTCTTTGTAATGTGTTCACCAGCACTAGAGAATAAACAAACACCATGAGACCTTTGATTAAGCACCAGGCTGCAGTTTCACAGCTTCAAAGCAGTGCTCAACAGCGGCTTTACCCATCCCACTGCTTCCCGTTGCTGGAACCTTCCCATATCTGCACTTGACATGAGGATCGGCCTCATTCTGAGTCTGTAGCGCACACGCATGTCATATAAAACTACATCAACCCCAGTATAATCCACACACACGTCAGCAGTTCACACATGCCCCCGTTTTTAACATGCATGCATATATTTTTTTCACAAATATCATATGTATTTCATATGTTATTTTACTTCTTACTTTGTAAAGATGTATGCTTAATAAAAACTATATAGACATATTTAAAAACAACAAAAACTAATAAAATGACAAAAACACACAACTAAATTAATAGAACTTTATCCAAAATTAACACAAAAGCAGATTTTTTTTTTTATTAATTGCCACTGTAAAATTACAGTGGAAATATTGTATAAATATGTGTTATTGTTATTGTATAACAATTTTTTTTCCCGATTTGTGAAAACAAGCAATAATTCCGATCATATACATGCAGTTTATAAATGAGGCCCCTGCATGTTCTCAGGCTGTTTGTGTTAATCATAACATTCAATTTATCCACTATTCTAAAATAATCAATACCAAGGCGAAATGCAATGCATGCAACATCATTATAAAATCCATGAAAGCTTTAAGCGGTTTCACAGCTTCAGAGCTGCACCGATACCTTCCGCTTAAGAGTGCCTTTTCCCGTCTTGCTGAATGGAAATTACAGCAGCCGTCTTTCCCTACCGAACACGGCATGTGTGTAATGATGCTCGGGGCTGATGGGATTGGAGGAGGGGAATTGTTCTTCTGTGTGTGTATCTGTCCTATTCAATTACACTGCAATCTCTCTTTCTCAAACACACACACACACAAACTCTAAATGGTGGCAACACACTCATGTACACAAGCTTTTAAATAATTATTAAGTTAAGTTCCAGCGCTGTTGGATGAGTTTTTAAAAGCTCTTGCTCTTGAAACATTTATTGCTCTTTCAACAGTTCTGCTGGCCTGTTTGAATGCACTTGTGGGACCTGCGGCCTGCGTGTCTGCACATCTGTTTCTCACCACTCACACATTAGTTGATTTTACCTGCAAATTTTACCTAGCTGGTTTCTTTAACATCAGCTAATTTTGATTTCTCGCACACAAGCAGTTGTGTGGTATCGTAACATGCTACTCGTACTTTTGCAGCAGTATGTATGCAAAATATACCACAAAACCAGTCATAAGTCTCACAGGTATATTGGTAGCAATAGCCAACAATACATTATATGGGTCAAAAATATCGATTTTTCTTTTATGCCAAAAATCATTAGGATATTAAATAAAGCTCATGTTCCATGAAGATATTTTGTCAATTTCCTACTGTAAATATATAAAAACTTAATTTTTGATTAGTAATATGCATTGCTAAGAACAACTTTAAATGCGATTTTCTCAATATTTTGATTTTTTTTGCACCCTCAGATTCCAGATTTTCAAATAGTTGTATCTCAGCCAAATATTGCCCTATGTATAAATCTCAATTTCAAAAAATTGACACTCATGACTGGTTTTGTGGTCCATGGTCACATATGCATTTCGTAGCATTTTTGCATTTGTAAGTATTTGCATTTGTAAGTACACGAGTCAACATTTGAAGTGGATCAAAACCTTTCATCGAAGTTGTCCTAAAACCAACATGCATTCTTGTCTTAGGACAACTTTGAACTTTTTGGATCCACTTCAAACTATAGTTGCCGTCTTGTATGTTTTCTTAATCCGCATATATATACTGTATATATATATATATATATATATATATATAGAAGAGTCAGGACATTTTTAATATAACTCTGGTTGTATTCATTTGAAAGAAGAAAGTCATATACACCTATGATGGCTTTAGGGTGAGTAAATCATGGGCTAAGTTTTATTTTGGGGTGAACTATTTGTATTTTACTTTTTTTTTTTGCACCAGTAGTGTGTGCAAAACTAATATTTTTGAACTCCGCACCATCCCAACAGGCAATATTAGGCCAGTTTTTGCGAATCAGCAGAATTGGTTTTCAAGATGCATGGCTGTGTTGTTAATATCTTCATTTGATTGGACTGCTAAATGTTAAGACATTTTTTAGGATAGGATTTACTTGGATTTTGGTATTTTTTTGCAACAGCAGTGTCAACGCAAGTGCAAAAATAATGACTTTCCTTCCTTCCTTCCAGTGAAAACAGACCTTCATATTTAAACTGGGATACAAGTATTTAACACTGAGCAAACATACTTCACCTTTAATGTGATTCATGGACCGTAATGGACATTTTTACACCACACAGACGCATCTGAATAAGCTCTAACAGGCCAATATCTCGAAGGAGGATTTTTCTTTATTGCGGTGATTGTGTTTTTGAGAAATGAGCAGGTCTGTGCTGTTTATAAGTCATTCGGAAGCCTTACCTGCATGGCTATATTAGGATGATGTTATGTAACCCAGTTTCAGCTTGCACACAAGTTTCCTCGCCTCTGAGGAATGTCAGCAGAAAATATTCTGGGTCATCTGCGCTGCGACCACATGCTCCCATGATGCATTGTGCAGCAGTGCCTTTGTCAGAGTCAGCTGAGCTCGTGCTGCTGAGACAGCACTGAGAATGAATGGAGACTTTTGCTGAAGTCTCCAGATGTTTCTCCTGAATCTCACATGAGTTTCAGAAGAGATCTCAGCAACGTTTTTGGATTTTTCTCAGATTTGAGCAAGCAATCGAGAGTCAAAGATCTCAGTTTGAAGTTATTCTCTTCACAGTAATTGTGTGTGTGTCACATCTCATGAAAACATATCCCATTTCCTAACCCAAAACCTAACATTATTTTAAAAATTAATTAATGTCTGACTGACTAATTAACTAACTGTTTGGAACATATTGGATGTATGTATGTACAAACTGTTGTTTTGATTGTGATGATTAATGTTAAATGTGGCTTCATTTATTATTTTATTATTACATTTCCTTTTAATTATTACAGTGAAAACAATATAACTTTTTAAAATTAGTATGCATGCATAAATTAATAATGTATTGAAATTATATTTTTGGAAAACGGAATCATCCAATATGTTCCCTATTCATTTATTTATTTATATTTATCATTAACGTAAAAACAATAGTTATTTTAAGTTAGTATGGATAGGACGTGTAAATAAAGGCATAAATAAATACATTAATTTGTTGTTATTATGTGGCAAAACGGAATCATTCAATTTCTTCCAAATAAATTGTATGTATTTATTTCTGCTAATTGAAAAACTTAGTTTTTTCTGTAATGGTTAATGTAACCTGGACTTTTAAAAATGTATTTATTTACATCTGAGACTTGATTGTCTAATTCTTATTTAAATTTGGGATAGTATATGACCTGAATTTGTTCTTGACAAGTTTTAAGACGTTCACTCGTATGCTCTTATTCTATCTAAACAATTGTCTAATTTGAGTCGATTTTTTTCCCTAAACATTTTTTTTAAGAGAATCATCTGGCATGACTTTCTGAGAGAAATGATCTTGCATGGTTTAAAGTGTATAAACGTGAACACGCTCACAGATGAGGCTTCGTCACGGTTCTTTGTAAGAAAGATCCCCTGAAGCGGCTCCTGGAGAGAGTGTAGATTTTACTCAGCGTGAGTCTGGCCTCATGGAGAGAAACCGAGGCTCAGATCCAAAACCGCTTCACTGTCTGCAGCCTACATAGGGAACTGCATAGACAGCAGATCCTCATGAGAGCGGCAGTTCACTCTCACAGTTTTAAGTTTGCATTACATTAAGATGCAGTGCTTTTAAATACATAAATACACACATTGTAAAAAAAAAAAAAAAACTTCTTCTACTTGTATGAGTGTGTATTGAACTTGAATAACATTCAAAAATCCAGTAATTTCAATTTAAATAAAGGGTTAGTTCACCCAAAAATGAAAAAGTCATCCTAGGTGTATATGACTTTCTTCTTTCAGACGGATCCAGTCGGAGTTATATTAAATAGACAGCAGATCCTCATGAGAGCGGCAGTTCACTCTCACAGTTTTAAGTTTGCATTACATTAAGATGCAGTGCTTTTAAATACATAAATACACACATTGTAAAAAAAAAAAAAAAAACTTCTTCTACTTGTATGAGTGTGTATTGAACTTGAATAACATTCAAAAATCCAGTAATTTCCTCTTAAAGGGTTAGCTCACCCAAAAATTAAAAAGTCATCCTAGATGTATATGACTTTCTTCTTTCAGACAAATCCAGTCGGAGCTATATTAAAAATGGTCTTTGATCTTTCAAGCTGTTTAATGCTACTCAGCGGGTGTTGCATGCATCAGTCCAAATGATTAATAAAAAATGCCCATCCATAAAAAAAAGTGTCTCTCACGGCTCCAGGGGGTGAACAAAGGCCTTCTGTAGTGAATCGATGCGTTTTTGTAAGAAAAATATCCATATTCAAAACATAATAATCACTTTAATGTAGCTTGCGCTCTCTGTTGTAAAGGGAAGCAGTTCCAGGAGGATGACGTATGAGTTCAGCGTTGTGCATGCACCGGTGAGTCTCGTGAAAACCAACGTTTGTTTACAGGACCAAAGGAAGCAAAGTTTCCTTACTTTAGCAAAGGAAAACCAGTCTCCTCTTGGCTTATATCGAAATCCTCCGACATTCTTCTTTACAAATCCTCGTTTTGTACTTCTAATTATTGACCGTTGGTTTGTCTTGATCTCTCCGCTGCGTTTCCGCGTGCGTCACTTCTGAGCGGAGCATGCGCAACACTGACCTCATACGTCATCTTCCCGGAGCTGCTTCTGTGTACAACAGTGAGAGCAAGCTTAATTAAAGTGATTATTACATTTTGAATCTGCATATTGTTCTTACAAAACGCATCGATTTGCAACAGAAGGCCTTTGTTCACCCCCCCCCCCAGAGCCATGAGAGACAATTTTTTATGGATGGGTGCTTTTTATTTAACTGCTTTTGGACTGATGCATGCAACACCCGCTGAGTGCCATTAAACAGCTTGAAAGATCAAAGACAATTTTTTTATATAACTCCGACTGGATTCGTCTGAAAGAAGAAAGTCATATACACCTAGGATGACTTGAGGGTATGTAATTCATGGGCTAATTTTCATTTTTGGGTGAACTAACCCTTTAAGCAAGTTTAATAGCTGGAAATGTCAAAAAACTGTATCGGTCCAATCTTGCATGAAACAAATTCTAATGGTCCTTTCCAGAAATGACATCATTCTCAATATTTATATGAAACATATTAAATTATTTAAGTACAATTATTTAACAATTACTTAATCCACACAATTACTTATTTCACATCTATATAAATAAACGCATAACTTAAATGGCTCTTACAATTATCCATTCATTTTATGGACATTTCTGTTAACTCTAAACGCATGCAATACAATGTAAAATTCAAAATGCACCTGTAAAAACATTAAAATAAATACAAAAAACTCCTTCAAACTAATACAGTACATTTGTGACCTATTTTTTTTTACAGATTTTTGTTTGAGTGTAGCACTCACAAATATTGAATAAATCATTTAAAACTATTTTAAAGTTTAATTGAAAAATAATTAATTAAAATAAAAAACGTGCCACTTTTAGACTTTCTCTCTATTCATTTACTAACTGCTTGTTTTCTAACACCTAACAACTAACCTAGCACTAGCTTGTCTATTCTTTTTGTATTCTATCTATTTGTTTCCTTTTTATTTATTATACAATTAACAAAAGCAAAAAAGCTCTCTAACACTAACTTGCTCTATTCTTTTCTATTATTCTATCTGTTTTCTTTTTATTTATTATACTGTATAATAAAATAAATAAAAAACTTGCTACGTGTACTGTGTTAAGCTAACTGAGACTTGTCATATATCATTGCTCTTTTGTTGATTTTGATTGCTTCCATTGTCCTCATTTGTAAGTCGCTTTGGATAAAAGCGTCTGCTAAATGCCTAAATGTAAATTTTCAGTATGAACAAATAATCATATCTATATAGCATGTCTCTGGTAAGACACCTCAGGTCATTCTTGTCAAAAAATGTAAATACTGTAATAACTGTCACCTTACTTCCTTAATTCATTGCATTCATTAAGATTTGCAAAAAAAAATTGTATTCTAAGTTTTGTAGGTTTTCTTAAATACTAAGTTTAAATACACAAATAATGCGTTATCTAATTAATTATGCACTAATTTGCCAATTTCAGAAGATAAACCTGAACATTGGTTCAACATTCTTATTCGTTAATTTTTTGTAACATGTTAGAGATAAAGGTTTTTACAGACAGAAAAAAATCACTGTTTTTAGGAATAAAATGCTGTATAAAAACAGGCAAATGATATAAACCCCTCTATAAAAACCTTCAGAATATAGATGGGAATAAAAATGTAAAATTTGAGTGAATGTAAATGCTGCTGAAGTGGAGGAGAAAACTTTAAGAATTTAAAGATTTAAGAAACTGCCTTTAAAGATATGCGTTGTATTTTAAATCTACAGACGCAAATAGAAAATAAACACTTAAAAGTGTATTTTGCATGTTTGATTTCCACTGGTCTGAAACTACATAAAAGCCAAATAACCCAAAATTGACCAGTGCATAAAGTTTTCACCTGTTGTGTTTTGCCTTAAAATCTCTCAACAGCTTAAACTAGACTAAAGTGGTTTTCTAGTTTCCTAACCTGGCTTAGTCTAGTGTGTTTTATTGTGTTTTGGTGTCACTGGGTTGTGGATCAGAGCTCTGGTGTGTGTTTTCTGTTGTTTTCTCTCTCAGATGACCCGTCCTTGTGCAGGACAGTCTCAGAGGTCAGGCAGAGGTGTGTGTGTGTGTGTGTGTGTGTGTGTGTGTGTTTCTGCACGTCTGCATGCATGTGTTTGATGAATGCGTTCAGCATGCAGCTGTACGAATCCTCCCTCTCTAGGGTTCGTCTCTCAGCTATTGTTTCGACCCAAGCAGAAACATGATACACTCAAGCGGACTTGAGTCTCTCGTCTCCATATTCTGTTGTGTGAGAAAATGAAGCATCAGACTGTCAAGCGTGCTGCATCACTGCGCTTCTGCCGTGTGTTTCTAACAGATGCAGCAGGACTGTAAACCATATGATGACGTGACGGGTCACTGGGAATCTTTGGAGTACTATACTACTATTTTTGCAGTATTGTATACTGTGCATGAAATGCACATTCATTTATATAATTTATTGCACATTGGAGTCTTTATTATATAGCTGCATAGACATCCCTACTCATTACTACAAATTGTTTTCTCATTTTTAGCCCTGATAAAATAACTCGCAACCTTTTATTTATATAATTTTTTTTGTTTGCTGGTTTATTAATCTAGTTGCTTGCTTGCTTGCGTTCGTATGCTAGAATAATAGATTGTATACTAGAATAGATGAATAACAGGCCTGTATCCCACAAGGCACTGCTCTTGTTTAGATGTCCATTTCCAGGGTGACAAATGAAGAAAAAAAGAAAAGAATTTAAAACAATTCTTGACTCTAGACTGCCTAACTGGAACATTTTTACGCTAAATTTGATTTAAAAATACCAGATAACCCTTTTTTTAGATAACTGAACAGCTATTTATTTATTTACTTATTTATTTACTTATTTACTTATTTATTTACTTACTTATTTACTTATTTATTTACTTACTTATTTACTTACTTATTTATTTACTTACTTATTTACTTATTTACTTATTTATTTACTTATTTATTTACTTATTTACTTACTTATTTACTTACTTATTTACTTACTTATTTACTTATTTATTTACTTACTTATTTACTTACTTATTTACTTATTTACTTACTTACTTACTTACTTACTTATTTGTCTGTCTGTCTGTTTAGTTTAGTTTCGTTTTTTTAAGTCAGTACACCAGGAACATGGAACAATCCTCTCAAACTAAAGTACATACCAGTAATATATACAAAGTCATCTAATGTTATTTCCATTTTTAAAAAAAGAGGTTTAAAAGGTTTCATCATGAAAGCGATATGAATGTGAAAATGTGCATAACAGGAATAACTCTGTAATTATCTTAGGCCTCTCTCCATTTTAAATAATAGGAAGAATACATTTTTAAAAGGAATTATGTCGGATAATAAAAAAATGACTTGTATGTTATGCTCTTTCTGTACAAAAGCGTTACACAATGTGCCATTTACTCCTGAGAAGAAGGCTGTTGAAAAGGCTTTCAGTTATGGGATGATGATAATTTATCTCTATATATTTTAAGAAATCTTTAAAAACACTGTAATAACATAAAAGGATTACCTTTTATGTTATTCACCTTAAAGCTGTGTTAGCTTTAGGGCGTCTTTCAATGCATTTGTGGTGTATTGGGATAATGTGTATTTGTAATTACTTGGTTGATGTCTGGCATCCCATTGGTTCCCAACTTTGGGAGCCAGTATTTAAGTCATGTGATGTGTTGCAGTGTATCGATGTTTGTATTTACCCGAGTAAAGCATGTTGATGGCATTTGCTGGTGGTTTGCCTCG
>NW_015505782.1:659272-671801 GCF_001515645.1 Sinocyclocheilus grahami
TTTACTTATTTACTTACTATTTACTTATTTACTTATTTACTTACTTATTTACTTATTTACTTTCTTATTTACTTACTTATTTACTTACTTACTTACTTGCTTACAAAAATACAAAATGTAAAAACATGCCAGTTTATACTTGCCATTTCACAATGACAAATGAGCAAAAACAATTTTGCTTTTTTTTCTGTCTCCTCTTTAAAAAAATAAAAAAAGATTTATTATTTGATTGGACTGCAAAAAATTATATATATTTAAACACAAAATAGCTTACAGATGCAAGATAACTTGATTTATTTCTGATTTATTTAGCACTTGCTAAATTAAATATGCAAGGTAGTGAGATCATGTGACAGCAGTGTAGTAGACTGTTTGATAAGTTTATTTTTTAACTGATAGGGCCAAGACACGTTAATGAACTGAGAAAACTGTAATACATTCTGTGCAAGTAGTAAATATATTACAGTAGTAGACTAATATGCCATGCCGAGTGTTCTGTGCCACTTGGGCTCGTTTCCTCAAACTGCTGCAGGATTGACTCAAGCAAACAGTGTACAGGTAGATGTAAAGCGCGTGTTATTTCAGTGTGAATAATGCAACATCTGGCGTGCAGCCGCAGGCAGAGCTTAAAGAAGTTTGACTGTGTTTTACAGTCGGCTCTCACAATCTCATCAAATCTTAAGCGTTTCCTGAGGGATGGTGGCTCTCCAGCGCTCATTATAGAGCAGCACAACTGCAGGATTCATCAGGCGCAGACTCCCTCTTTAATATTTCACAGAGGAACACTCCTGCTCAGCGCTATTACAATGCCTCATCACTCAGATCAGGGAATAAAGCTGAATTAAAGAGACCGAGACGGAGAAAACAAGCTGTACTTAGTCTGTCTGTGCTGCAGTTTTACAGTGATGTCACCGCTGGAGAACATGACTTTTCCTCAACTTAAATTCAACATGAAACATCATTCACAACCTATTTTACTTCTGTGAAGCGCCACAGGATATTCAGTGGGGGAGAAAAATGTAGGTTGGGGCTTAATTTCAATACCGCCAAAGTTGCATTCGTTTGATAAAAAATATGATTTGGTGGTTGAGAAACATTATCAATGTTGATAATAAAAAAGTTTTTGCTGCTTAATGTATTTGTGTAAACCATGATACACTGCTGTTCAAAAGTTTGGGGTAAGAAAGATTTACAAAAACAAATTAACTTCAGCAAGGATGCATTAAATTGATTAAAAGTGACAATAACGTTTAGAATGTAACAAAAGTTTTGTATTTCAAATAAATGCTGTTCTTTTAAAGTTTTTGTTAATCAAAGAATCCTAAAAAACAAAACCAAAATAAAATGTGTCATTGTTTCCACAAACATTGATGATAATCAGTATATTAGAATGATTTCTGAAGATCATGTGACACTGAAGACTGGCGTAATGATGCTGAAAATTCAGCGTTGATCACAGAAATAAATTACATTTCAACATATATTCACATAGGAAACAGTTCATTTAAATTGTATTCCTTGTTCCATCTGAAATTGCTTGTTTGTCGAATGTTTTTAATGCATTACATTTTCTCAAGGTGTAACAATGAATATATAAGTAGCCTATTATAAAGCATTATATCTGTGGTTACATTTATTAATAAGATCATACAATGCACTGTAATGTGCATTAAAGGCATAATTAATGCGTTAAAAATTCTTGTATAATGCATTATATATAAAGGCTTCCAGTAAAGTGTTAATGAGCAACACGTGATTCTCCCGCCAGTATGTTATATGCTGAATATCTGAAGAAATGAATTGCAATAATGTTTATTTATACAGCACTTTATGCAGATTGATTCAAAGCATTAAAATACTGTAACCTACTGTGTCTGTAAAATACTGTAATACTGTACTGTGTCAGTGTTGCAAAGTTCTTCAATTATGAAACATTTCAGCTCTACAGAAGGCAATAGTGTCATCATTCAGCTGAGTTGAATGTTGATTCAATTCAGTTCAATAATGTGTCAATGTTGCAAAGTTCATCAGATGTAAACTAATTCAGTTCAGCTACTATACGCAATTGTCATTATCCAGCTGGATTTAGTTCTAGTTTGGTTTGAATGTGTTACTGTGTAGGGTGTACTGTCAGTTCAGCTACTATATAAAGCAAATTTAAAGAACGCAATTGTCATTATCCAGCTGGATTTAGTTCTAGTTTGGTTTGAATGTGTTACTGTGTAGGGTGTACTATAGATACAGTGGCTGTTGAATGTTATGAATTGGGATGTGCAGGGATGGAGTTTCAATTCCCTCCTCCATAAAACAGTGACTGTAGGATGACTGCAGTGGTTCTGAGTTTGCTCCCAGCAGACATACATAGGAACACATGTGAATGTATGTCATGCATGCTGACCTTTCATGGGCTCCAGGCGAAAACCCATCTGACAAATGAGAGTCAATAGCCAGCATCTGTATGCCAGAATCCACTGGCTGTGTGTGTGTGTGTGTGTGTGTGTGTGTGTGTGTGTGTGTCATGAGTGTGGCGTCCTCGTCTAAGTCGCTTCATGTCCAGCCGCTGAGCTGCTGAAATATACATACACCTGCTCTCAGCATCTGCGCCGTCATCTGCTGACTGGAGCAGCCGAAAAACCACTGCCTTACAGAGAGAGCAACGGGACCAGAAAGAGACGAGACAGTGGATTTGACTTCTGAGACTCAATCACAACACTGCAAAAAATTAGTTTCTTATTTAGTATTTTTGTCTTGTTTTTTTATCCAGGGTTATTATATTAAACTAAACTTAACTAAAACCATTAAAAAAAACAGTTGCTTAACATATAATAAACATTAACCTAAATAAATACAATAAAATAAAACTTTTTTTTCAGCTAGTTACCAACGCACTATTTCTCGTTTTTACTTGGCTTAACTAAAACTGAATAAAAACATTAAATAAATAAAAAATCATAAAAATCATTACATTTAAAAGATTTGTAGAAACTATGATAGTATCTAAATTATACAAAAATAACACTGATCTAAACATTCTTGAATGAAGATTTACCTGAAGGAAAATAGCACATTCACATTTTTTCTTTTTCTTTTAAGCATAAATTAAGCACTAAGAAACTAAGATAATTTTTCAGAAACCAAACTTAATATCTCAGGTAATTTTGCTTCTCTTGATTTAAGAAAGTTTAGATACTTGTACTGGAAAACAAGACAAAAATAAAAAATAAAATGTTTGCAGTGCATTTGTGTCCAAGCAAAGAAGAAGAATTCTGAATTCATGAAGCATTGCAGAAGATTTTTAGTAACATTTTTTATCCAGGGTTATTATATTAAACTAAACTTAACTAAAACCATTAAAAAAAACAGTTGCTTAACATATAATAAACATTAACCTAAATAAATACAATAAAATAAAACTCTTTTTTTCAGCTAGTTACCAAAGCACTATTTCTCGTTTTTACTTGGCTTAACTAAAACTCAATAAAAACATTAAATAAAAAGAAATCATAAAAATCATTACATTTAAAAGATTTGTAGAAACTATGATAGTATCTAAATTATACAAAAATAACACTGATCTAAACATTCTTGAATGAAGATTTACCTGAAGGAAAATAGCACATTCACATTTTTTCTTTTTCTTTTAAGCATAAATTAAGCACTAAGAAACTAAGATAATTTTTCAGAAACCAAACTTAATATCTCAGGTAATTTTGCTTCTCTTGATTTAAGAAAGTTTAGATACTTGTACTGGAAAACAAGACAAAAATAAAAAATAAAATGTTTGCAGTGCATTTGTGTCCAAGCAAAGAAGAAGAATTCTGAATTCATGAAGCATTGCAGAAGATTTTTAGTAACATTTCAAACAGAAGTTTATTTGTAAAATATTCAAAAACACAATTACATAAGCAGTTGTGCAATCTTTTGTAACATAAATGTTTCACTTGCTGAATTAAAGTATAAATGTCTTTCGAAATCTTACTGACCCCAGAATTTTTAATGGTAGTGTATATAATATTTTCATATATAATATTATCTTGACAATACTGATCTAATTTTGTAAAAAAGAAAAAAAGGATTACACTTGTTTTTTTTTTGCCAAGGCAATATTTCCCAAATAACTCTTAATAACTAAATATTATATTATAACTCTTAATAACTAAATATAAACTTAAAAACTAAAACTGACATAAATATTAACAAAAACTATGTAGACATTTATATTACAAAAAACTCATAAAAGTGACAAAAACACAAAACAAAATTACTAAAACTTCAAAATTAAAATTAAAACAGAAAATATAAAAATAAATTCATAATATAAAAACTATAATAGTGTTTGAATATATATATATTTTTTAATATTATATATATATTAATTTTTTTATTTAAAAAAAATCAATCTAAATACAATAAAATAAAGAATAAATCTAAATTAGATTTGTGAAATTTACTTAATGGAAAAAGAAATTTAAATAAACAAACAAACAAAAAAGGTGTTTATATAAAGAGACTATATAGAGGTGCTTTGCAAGGGTGTCCTCATATTTAGGGAACCTTGCCATCAAGAAGTTTGAAAACCCCTGTTTTTATATGAAGCTTAGACTGTGAAGCTTTAAAATAAAATCGTGTTGAGTTCAATCACAGTGTCACCTGGTGACCTGATCCTGTTCACATCCATCTCGAGGTCTTCATCCTGGCCGCAGCATATTCTTCAGGTTCAGTGAAATGCACAGACTGGACGGCTGAACCATGAGCGCGTCCCACACTAGTCTCCGTGTGTTTGATCAATGCACCGCTCGGGTCAGAAGTCTCTCGTGTGAGTGTCACATCGGCCACCGTGGCGACGCTCTTATAGACGACTCGTCCCTGTGGAGCGCAAACCGTGTACTGCATATGTTAATCAAACCCAATTACCCATAATTGAATGTCTCCATTTTGCTTCTAATCAATAGCGACTCGGCGAGTGAAGGCACGGCGAGGGAATAAATTCGCTGTGATTCCTGTAATTGATGGCGCCCTTGTCACAGAGGGAGAAATATAACCACCTGCGGACCGGGACGATCTTCATCGCCTGATTTCAATGCTAATTATTTCTACTCGAGCTGATTTCTGCTTATTGATCAGTTCAGTGACTAAAAGAGACGCATTTGTCAAGATAACGTGAACTGGCTCTGGTTAATAGATAAGAGGATATTCATAGGAATTAAAAATGCTGGTGACATCCGTGAGTGTCTCATGAGTCACTTTAATTGACTTATAAAATGACTGTTTAATGAAGATATATGTAGCTAATCTACCGGCCTACAAGTGAAAACAAACCTCCAATCAGTTAATCTGAAGCTAATTAGTCTAGGAGACGATCCTCAATACGATCAATAAAGACGAGAGGGTAGAAGAGTTACGACCTTTTATTGGGACTCATTTTTGATTTGTTCCCTCAAGTTAATATTATATTTTAATATAATATAGTTCATGTTTTCTTCGAGCTGCTTTAGTGGTTGATGTGTCTAAATGGATTGCAAACACTCAAAAGGTTAAATGTCATTAAGAAACGCACATTTTTTACATTTTACAAATGTAGAAATGTAGTTTGGCAAGCTACTCAATTTAAAGTAACTCAACTACAGTCAAGCTATCATACTGAAAAAGTATTACAATAAAAAGTCGGTACAATAAGAGCATTGAAGGTCATATATTTCTATATTTTCAAATGTACACTACCAGTCAAACGTTTTTGAACAGTAAAAATGTTTTATGTTTTTAAAGAATTCTCTTGTGCTCACCAAGCCTGCATTTGTTTGATCCAAAATACAGCAAAAGTGATAATATTGTGAAATATGTTTAAAATAACTGCTTTCTATTTGAATATATTTAAAAATTTAATTTATTCCTGTGATCAAAGCTACATTTTCAGCATTTGGATCAAATAAATGCAGGCTTAGTGAGCAGAAGAGAATTAAAAAATTTAAAAAACATAACAAAAAATGTTGGCTGGTAGTGTATAACAATGCAATATAATATATAATTCATAATTTAAGAGTAGCACAAAAACAATGATAGTTGTAAAAAAAAAAAATTTGCAAAACTAATTTTAGAACAAACATGAAATCCCTTTTAACGTAAGCATGTATTTCTTTTTATGTAGTTGATTTTCTTTTCTTTTCTGCTAAAAAGTGTGTAAATACATATAAAATATATAAGGTAAAATGTTACAAACTGTAATTTTTTTTGCAAAATCAAGTAATTGGCTTTTATATTGTCTATATAAATAAATACAAATCTCAATCTCAAGCCAGTTGTGTGCTTTTGCTAAACAAAATGACATTTTATCACTGTTACTACAACTTTTTTATTAATTTATTTTACTTTTTAAAATCTATAACCAAAAATATTTATGGGGCAATATATTTTTTAAATGTAATTTGCAAAACTAATTTTAGAACAAACATGAAATCCCTTTTAACGTAAGCATGTATTTCTTTTTATGTAGTTGATTTTCTTTTCTTTTCTTTTTTGCTAAAAAGTGTGTAAATACATATAAAATATATAAGGTAAAATGTTACAAACTGTAATTTTTTTTGCAAAATCAAGTAATTGGCTTTTATATTGTCTATATAAATAAATACAAATCTCAATCTCAAGCCAGTTGTGTGCTTTTGCTAAACAAAATGACATTTTATCACTGTTACTACAACTTTTTTATTAATTTATTTTACTTTTTAAAATCTATAACCAAAAATATTTATGGGGCAATATATTTTTTAAATGTTTAACTATGCAATATAATTTATTTTTCAGCTGAATTAAGTTTGAAGAGATACATTTACACTCTAATTTATATAAATTACGTTTTTTTTGTATGTTTTTAAATATCTTGTTTTGAAAAGACACAACATGCTGTGCAAATGCTTCAATTATGGAATTATGACATTAACCAACTAATTAACTAATACAAATTAGACTTTCCAGTATTACATACTAGACTCACTCTCAGAAAAAAGGTGCATATTGGTATCTTAAAGGTGCATATTAATTCTTCATTAGTATTATACAGTATTAGTACCTAAATGGTACACAATTGTACCTTTTGAAAGGGTACCACTCTAGTGACAGCTTTTGTACCTTTTTTTCTGAGAGTGCGGAGAAAACATTTGCTGTACTCTAAGACTGTGTGTGTGACATAAAAACAGTGATGCAACATTATATTCTTACAGGAAAAAGTAGCTTCTTATTGGAACAGCTGCACTATTTTTAAGCAGCTACAGTCACACCTCTGGAAAATGTAAAGTTAGTAGCATTAATACTTTTAGTTAGTTACTTCTCCAATGTTGAGACAAGATGTTTCAAATGCATATAACATGGAAAATGTGTTAAATGTAGCTGAGAGCACTAATCATATTTGCAGCTGAAAGCATATTCAGATTAGCCAAAAGATTTAATAAACACAGAGGGAGTGAGGGATGTACAGTATGTGAGTTTGTGAATGATTTGAATCCTGTGGAAATCTGATGAGTTTCTGTGGGCGCGGATACTGGGTGGGCCTAATGTGCCTCAAGGGTTTTTCTGAATAACAGTTCTCTGCTTTTTTTTTTTTGCAAAACCATAAAACTGTGTTGGGGAGAGTCGAACTAAAAGTATGTTACAAAAAGTTACAAATATTTAAAGGGGAACTTTAGAAGAGGAGTTTGACACATGCTGCTACAAATATATGCTACAGATTTATTATTATTAATATTTGCTATAAAAAAAGCTGCATAAGGAAATCTCTGATGAAGTTATGTATAATGAAGTTATATATAAGACATGAACATTCATGAATACATTGATTATATATATGTATATATATATACACACACACACACACACACACACATATATATATATATATATTAGGGATGGGCATTCCAAGCAAAAATAATATTCGAAAATCGCTGGGTATTATTTTATTATTATTCGAAAAGCGCACCCCTCCCCCGCAAGCACGCACAAACACCCATTGGCTTTCAATCTGTATGATAAACTGTATAATTTAGAAGATATGCTACCTTAACTCAAGCCATGTAATGATTGTAACGTGCTGAAACATATTACTATAATAAACATAACTGAATGACGGCACTTATTAACATAACAGTCCATCGATTAGCATAAATCAACTGCTCATAAGGCTAAGATATTTCCATTTAAAAAAATGGAACCCCTAAAGGAATAAATACGAGATGGGAGGAAAAATGTACGTTACGTTAATATCTTCTGTCGCAAATTATATCGTTGGGCAATTATACTGTATATAAACTGCGGGCACCAGGGAGCCATTATTAATATGCGGCGCACTGAAATCGCTTTTGAACGCGCGCTTGTTTTTTACTTTCACTTTCGAGATTCGCGATCACATGTAGGTATGGAGCAGCACTCTGCAGTAATTACCACGCATTTTACAAGATTAGATGTTTGTCAGTGCTGCTCAAGATCTGCAAATCATTCGCCATCATCCAATCAGTCATCTCTCCTTACTCTGTTTATGTGGTAAGTGAAATGTTATGTACTGTAATGTAACAGGCTACCGCTAGCAAGCGGCTAACCATGTCCCTTTAGTGGCTCCGTAGAACATGTTATTTGTTTTCCGCTCCTTTCTGAATACAGATTCAGCCACACCTCTAACCCCTTGTTGTGCTTGTGGTCCGCACAGAACTCTTATTTGACATCGTCCCAAGTTACTGTAACTGTTATATGCTACACAAGTCTTTTTTTATGCCACACAAGTCTACAGTGTGCTTTGACAGCTTTTAGGTGCGTTATTGGCAGCGCCACCCTCTGTTTACATGAACACACCAGCACAGAAAACATGGGGACATTTTTTTAAGACAATAATCGCACAACCTATTCTATATTCTATAATTAAATCAACTAATCGAATATTGGAAAATCGTGACCCATCCCTAATAAATATATATACGTGTTTGTGTATATGTATATAATTACATTATATATGTAAAACAATGTGATGTCAAACTGATTAAAAAGTTGCTATACTATTTTTTTTAAAACAGATGAAGCTATTTATACATGACTTAAATTTTAAATTTAAAACTATTTATACAATATTTAAAATGTATAAAAAAAGTAAAATCATTAAATTGAACACATACACAAATTATTCTATACAAAAATATTATAAATAAATTAAAATATATAAATAAGATACTATAAAACAAATTAAATGAATAAAATAAAATAAAAACATTAGTAAAATCTTTTTAAATAAAATAAAAAAAGTTGTACAATTTTAAATAATTTAACAATTCCTCTGTTTTCAGAATAATTAATCGACAATTAAAATTTTTAGCAACTATTTTTCATCAGTTTTGCAGCGGTAGTATTAAGTCCTCCTCAGACTCCCTTGTACATCTTTTAATTTATTAATTTATTTTTTGGTTGCAGTAAATTAATATTTCCCTTTTAAATAGCTTTAACTTTTAACTTTAATGTTTTGAATCTGTAGCTTTACAGGTAAAGAATGCTCTCATAAGCTCCTTTCTCTTATATAGCATTGCAAAGTTTGATTTATTCATTCCAAAACGGATAATTTGCAGGATTTTACTGTTTTGTTTTTTTTTGTTGTTGCAAAACATTTGCAGTAGCATGTTTAAACTCTTCCTCAATGCGTATTTCCCCTTTAAATAGCTTTAACGTTTTGTCAGCAGCTTGTAGTGTTGATAACTAATTACTCAAACGCTAGCCTGACCTGTTTAACTGCTTCAGTCTGCGAGTAGCTTGCAGCTTGACGCGTTACAGTTTCAAAGCAGCTTCCCCAGCACAATAGCGCTCATGATGAATGACTCATGAAAGCATTATGTTTTTCCTAATTAGTTTTCAGGAATCAGTGCAAATGCCGCAAACTCAACGCTGTCAGCTGGAGGAAGATAAAGGATCCGGATGCAATTTGAATGCTTTCATTGTTGTCGTTTTCGTCTTTCTGAGGTCCGGTTTGCATGACCTGCTCCGTACCAGAGACGGTATAGCGATAGTTGAGGGGATGCTCTGTTTCTGTGCAGCTCTGTGTGCTCAGCACTTTTCAGGCGGTGAGTGTAAGAGGCCCCAGGGAATGCAGCAGTTTCCTGAGGAGCGTCGCCTGTCGTCCCCCTGTAATCGATTCCAGGTACCGCAGAACCATATTCTAAAAAGAAGGATATTAACTGTCAGCACAGCCCACATACTCACACACACACACACACACACACACACACACACACATACAGGAGCAGAGGATGAGAGTAAATTGGCCCTCAGGAAAGCTCTCATCTTGCACGTTGCGGTGTGGTTTCGGGACAAATGAACGACACTTTGTCCTGCTGTGTCTCCCACTGCGAACTCTGTAGATCCATAATTCTTTTCTCTTTCATTTAATTGCGTGTACTGTCCTCTCTGTTCGTCTGGCTTCTGCTGCTCTGAGAGCATTGGTAAAGAATCAGATATTTTAAAGGTTATAAAAGCACTTTATATAAAACATCTCCGGCTCTTTGACCTGTGTTGCTTTGCTGCAGGTGTGTCTGAGAGAGATGAGGCCTGTTTCACATTCTGAGGTACCAGTGTCTGATTATAGGATTTGGTTGTGTCTGATGATAGGATTCTGATTAATCAGTATTATAGGGTTTTGAAATGTGTTGTTATTAGCTTCTTTTGTGTCTGATTTAGAATGTCTGATTGCAATGTTCTGGTTTAAATAACTTCAGTTTTTCTGATTGTAGGGTTTTAGACTGATCATAGTGTAGTTTTTATGGTTATAATCTATTCTGATTATAATGCTGTAGTTTGTCTGATGCTCGAGTTTAGTCTGTCTGATAATGTTGTGGTTTCTCTGATTTCAGGGTTTTGATCTGTCTAATTATTATATTGTTGTTTGTCTAATAATGTTGTAGTCTGTCTAATATTAGAGTTTAGTCTGTCTGATTATAATGTTGTAGTTTAGTCTGTCTAATAATGTTGTAGTCTGTCTGATTGTAATGTTGTAGTTTGTCTGATACTAGAGTTTAGTCTGTCTGATAATGATGTAGTTTGTCTAATACTAGAGTTTAGTCTGTCTGATAATGATGTAGTTTGTCTAATACTAGAGTTTAGTCTGTCTAATAATGATGTAGCTTGTCTAATACTAGAGTTTAGTCTGTGATTATAATGTTGTAGTTTGTCTAATACTAGAGTTTAATCTGTCTGATAATGTTGTAGTTTCTCTGATACTAGAGTTTAGTCTGTCTAATAATATTGTAGTTTGTCTAATACTAGAGTTTAGTCTGTCTGATTATAATGTTGTTTGTCTGATACTAGAGTTTAGTCTGTCTAATAATGTTGTAACTTGTCTGATACTAGAGTTTAGTCTGTCTGATTATAATGTTGTAGTTTGTCTAATACTGGAGTTTAGTCTGTCTGATAATGTTGTAGCTCATCTGATACAAGAGTTTAGTCTGTCTGATTATAATGTTGTAGTTTAGTCTGTCTGATAATGTTGTAGTTTGTCTGATACTAGAGTTTAGTCTGTCTGATAATGTAGCTTGTCTGATACTAGAGTTTAGTCTGTCTGATAATGTTGTAGTTTGTCTGTGTAACGAATCAGCTCATGGGAAATATGAATAATTAACCATAACTAGTTATAATTAATTATGAATATTTTAGATCCGCTGTAGATATTTAGCTGACCTCTCAGGGTCAACTGTCTTGTCAATTCTAAGAATGTTAATTTCCTGGTTAAGGGAAATAACTTTTGGAGCCGGACCTTTAAGGTCGGAGAAGATCCCCGCCTTTCAAGATGGGCTTGTCCAATGAGCAAGATGGAAATTCCGAGCGGGAGGTGGTAATTGCTGGAGGGTTTACGACCCTTTGTCTCTAAGCATGGTAATTTGCAAATGGACTTGAATCGAAATTACTACAGGTTCTCAGGACCCTAATATATATTGCCTATGTACCAATATATAATATACACGCTTGTTTCGATCATAAGAAGGCGAATTCATAGATACTAGACAAGGTAGGATTACAAATAGTGAAAGGATGACAGGAGTGTGTTTCGATTATAAACCTGCATCACAGTATACAATTTCAAAGACAAAATACACGATGACAATAATATACCCAATGACCTAAAGGATCATGTGTGTTCATTCAAAGAAAGGTTTTCCTATGAATTAATTAGTAGAAAAGTCCATTTCTACTCTGCCTTTGTGCCTCTTGCTTCTGGAAAATGCAGCTGAGAGTCTCTGCTCACATTCCACAAGGTTGTAAATGTATCGGGTGTCCGGGTTACCATGAAACCAGGGGCCTGTTCGGCTTCCTGGGGTGTTACAGAGTATTTGTGAAATCTAGCTAACAAAATATATATTGTGTGTTTGAGTGGTCCAGACGCTACATCTGATACTAGAGTTTAGTCTGTCTGATTATAATGTTGTAGTTTGTCTAATACTAGAGTTTAATCTGTCTGATAATGTTGTAGCTAGTCTGATACTAGAGTTTAGTCTGTTTGATTATAATGTTGTAGTTT
>NW_015505782.1:671839-675844 GCF_001515645.1 Sinocyclocheilus grahami
TTTCCTATGAATTAATTAGTAGAAAAGTCCATTTCTACTCTGCCTTTGTGCCTCTTGCTTCTGGAAAATGCAGCTGAGAGTCTCTGCTCACATTCCACAAGGTTGTAAATGTATCGGGTGTCCGGGTTACCATGAAACCAGGGGCCTGTTCGGCTTCCTGGGGTGTTACAGAGTATTTGTGAAATCTAGCTAACAAAATATATATTGTGTGTTTGAGTGGTCCAGACGCTACATCTGATACTAGAGTTTAGTCTGTCTGATTATAATGTTGTAGTGTCTGTCTGATGATAATGTTGTAGTTTGTCTAATACTAGAGTTTAATCTGTCTGATAATGTTGTAGCTTGTCTGATACTAGAGTTTAGTCTGTTTGATTATAATGTTGTAGTTTGTCTAATACTAGTTTAATCTGTCTGATAATGTTGTAGCTTGTCTGATACTAGAGTTTAGTCTGTCTGATTATAATGTTGTAGTGTAGTCTATCTGATAATGTTGTAGTTTTTCTGATACTAGAATTCAGTCTGTCTGATAATGTTGTAGCTTGTCTGATACTAGAGTTTAGTCTGTTTGATTATAATGTTGTAGTTTGTCTAATACTAGTTTAATCTGTCTGATAATGTTGTAGCTTGTCTGATACTAGAGTTTAGTCTGTCTGATTATAATGTTGTAGTTTAGTCTGTCTGATAATGTTGTAGTTTGTCTGATACTAGAGTTTAGTCTGTCTGATAATGTAGCTTGTCTGATACTAGAGTTTAGTCTGTCTGATAATGTTGTAGTTTGTCTGATACTATAGTTTAATCTGTTTTATAATGTTGTAGTTTGGCTGATACTAGAATATAGTCTGTCTGATTATAATGTTGTTGTTTGTATGATTTCAGAATTCTAGTCTGGCTTTTTGTAGTCTTGTAGTTTTTTTATGATTATACTTATATAAGATTATACTTATTATATTTATGGTATTAGACAGTCTGATAACAGTGTTCTAGATTTCTTGATTATAATGTTCTAGTTTATCTGATAATGTTCTCATTTCTGTCACTCTTCTGTTCTAGCTTTTTATGATTATGCGAGTCTAATTTTCTGAAGTTTGATTTTGAATTTCTAGTTTATATGATTATCATATTGTCATATTGTAGATTATAATCTAGTTTTTTATTATAGTGTTCTAGGTTTTCTGCTTGTATAGTTCTAGACTGAATACAATGATACAATGTTTATAAAAGGGTTGTAGACTGCCTTATGATAATGTTCTAGTTTATGATTATGTGGTTCTTCTCTTTATAATAATGTTTAAGACTGTCTGATTTTCATGACTGCAGTGTTCTATTTTGCATGATGTAGCTTGATTATGTTGTAGTTCGTATTAGTTGGCCTGATTGTGTTCTGGGTTTTTATGATTATATTGTTTGTTTTTCTGATTATAGTCTGATTATAATGTCTGATTATAATGTACTGTTTTTTATGACTGTATTGTTTGTCTGATTATATTCCTGTAGTTTGTCTGATTACAGGGTTCCAGTAAGCACTATTAAACATGTCTTTGTGTGTGTGATATAGACAATCATCATTTTTAAAGTGACACATTTCAATTGACTAAAGAAAGAATTGAAGAGTTTGCCATAGTTTCCCACCTCTAACAATGAGCCCTGCAGCTCTAGAGTTTTTATTACATTTCAGATATCTGCTCTGCCGTATAGGCACTGCATTTTAATAACATTCTTGAGAACTTAATGGCTCATAGATTTCTGAGCATTCGTATCTTTTGCCAAGCAATTTAAAAAAACAAAAACAAATCAGCTATGAACAAAGACAGAGAATGTGAGAAAATACTCTGACTAACAGTGAAAATGATCTATCTGTAGTTATCTAAAATGTTCATGCAATTACAAGAATGAGCACCATAAAAGTATCATGACTTGGTCTATATGACTCGGGCACAATTTCCAAATCTTCTAGAGTCATATAATGCTTTTGAGTAAAATCTTACTCATCCAGTCTAGAAGATTCTCGAACAAATCATTCTTTTGAGTCGAATATTTTCAATTGATTCAAATGAAAAAAACGGTCTAAATGAGTTCATGAATCAGACTGATCCTATTCAAATCGCTGATTTAATGAACCAGTCACAGCTCAACAGCTTGAGGTTAACAGCTCAATGGAAAGAAGATCAGTGAGTAAATAGTTAAATTTCAGTATTTTCCTCACACAAAGCATCATTTGACTTCAAAAGATCCCCATCCATTCTATTTGCATTGAAACAAACAACCATTTTCACCAAAGAACAATAAGAGAGTGATTAAATGATGACAGATTTTATATTTTTGGTTGAACTAACTCTTTAAAGTGAACATACATACACTATCAGCTGTGAATCTCTGTTTCGGGCGAGTCACTTCTTCTTTCTGGGACACTGTAAACCTTCACAGGGTCTCCTACAGAGAGAGAGAAAGAAAGAGAGACATCTTCACTAGTCAGGGCGATTTATGGGCTCAGGCCTCACTGAGTAACAACATATAATAGAGCTTCAGCCAGAGCAACAAATCAGTGTTTGTGTGTGTGTGTGTGTCCACAAAACAGAATACACACACATTAATGCAGAGTTCAGATGTTTTGTAGCATCCTCTCTTCCTGTCTGTTAACATGACACTTCCTCTTTCTGCACTTACTGTAACTAACCTGCTAAAATTGACCTGTTGAAATCTGATCTTGACATCTGAGCTGGGCCGAGCCGGATCTGTTCACTGAGAAATCTCAGATCCGTCCTTGAATCCGACCAGCTCAGAAATCTATGGAAGCTTGTTTCCGCCACAGAATCTGAAAATAAAAAATGTAATTGCAACTTTTTATCTCACAATTCTGACTTTTTTATTCTTAGAATTGCATGTTTATATCTCATAAATGAAAGTTATAAGCTCACAATTGTGAGTTTACATCTTGCAGTTCTGACTTTTTTTGCCCTCTCAGAATTCCCTTCCAAGTCATCTCACAATTTTGAATTTTTTTCCTTGGAATTCTAAGTTTGCATCTTACATTTCAGTTTTCAGTTTCAGAGTTTGTTTTCCAATTGCAAGTTATAAAGTGTGCTTTTACTACTCAGAATTTAGATATTATGAGTTTACATCTTGCACTTCTCACTATTTTCTCAAATTCCAGAAGAATTTCTCAGTTTGCATCTCACAATTTAGATTTTTTTTTCTCTGAATTCGGATTTTATGTCTTGCACATCTTTTTTCCCCCCAGAATGAATCAATGAATGAATGAATGGATGAACAAACGAACGAATGAATGTAATTGCAACTTTTTATCTCACAATTTTGACTATTTTCCTCGTATCTTGCAATTGGATTTTATAATTGGATTCTAATTCTATAAATTGGATTCTATACATCTCTATAGAGCTACAATAAAATTTTTTTTAAAAAAGTCTGAATTGTCACAAAACGTTGCATTTAACTTTTTTCTTTTTCTTTTTTTACCCCATGGTGGAAACAAACTTCCATAGAAGTCTGCTTGTTGCCGGCCATTAAAATCAAATTCATGAGCACAAAGAAATACAGATTGAGGGACTCTAGTATATATGAGTAAAGTATTTTACATGCATATATAAAATACAATGTGTTTAACACCCAAGCAACCTAAAAAGCATGAGTGTGATGTAGGCGTACTGTATCTGTGGAGAAAACATGAGGAAGCTCCTTGAAAACAATCAGTAGTTTTATAATTCTGTTTGCTGATATAGTGGCACAAAAATTACACAGTTTACTTTTAATAGAGAGAAAGAGAAGGAAAGAAAGCACAGCAGAGACTAGAGAAAACAGATCCCACAACAAGCCAGCAGAGAAATGAGTCAGAGGAGCGCAGAGATTTGGTCATTACTCTTCTTTCCTTTGAATAACACAATTAAAAGAGGGAAATTGTGCCGAAGCGCTGCGAGTATCTATTCGTCAGCCTAAAGAGCCTCTGTGCCTTGATAAAGACTGTGTTCAATCTCGCTCTGCAGGCAGGAC
>NW_015505782.1:682272-723136 GCF_001515645.1 Sinocyclocheilus grahami
AAAATGCAGCTGAGAGTCTCTGCTCACATTCCACAAGGTTGTAAATGTATCGGGTGTCCGGGTTACCATGAAACCAGGGGCCTGTTCGGCTTCCTGGGGTGTTACAGAGTATTTGTGAAATCTAGCTAACAAAATATATATTGTGTGTTTGAGTGGTCCAGACGCTACATCTGATACTAGAGTTTAGTCTGTCTGATTATAATGTTGTAGTTTGTCTAATACTAGAGTTTAATCTGTCTGATAATGTTGTAGCTAGTCTGATACTAGAGTTTAGTCTGTCTGATTATAATGTTGTAGTGTAGTCTATCTGATAATGTTGTAGTTTTTCTGATACTAGAATTCAGTCTGTCTGACAATGTTGTACCTTTTCTGATACTAGAGTTTAATTTGTCTGATTATAATGTTGTAGTGTAGTCTATCTGATAATGTTGTAGTTTGTCTGATACTAGAATTCAGTCTGTCTGACAATGTTGTACCTTGTCTGATACTAGAGTTTAGTTTGTCTGATTATAATGTTGTAGTTTAGTCTGTCTGATAATGTTGTAGTTTGTCTGATACTATAGTTTAATCTGTTTTATAATGTTGTAGTTTGGCTGATACTAGAATATAGTCTGTCTGATTATAATGTTGTTGTTTGTATGATTTCAGAATTCTAGTCTGGCTTTTTGTAGTCTTGTAGTTTTTTTATGATTATACTTATATAAGATTATACTTATTATATTTATGGTATTAGACAGTCTGATAACAGTGTTCTAGATTTCTTGATTATAATGTTCTAGTTTATCTGATAATGTTCTCATTTCTGTCACTCTTCTGTTCTAGCTTTTTATGATTATGCGAGTCTAATTTTCTGAAGTTTGATTTTGAATTTCTAGTTTATATGATTATCATATTGTAGTTGGTATGATTATAATCTAGTTTTTTATTATAGTGTTCTAGGTTTTCTGCTTGTATAGTTCTAGACTGAATACAATGTTGTAGCTTTTATAAAAGGGTTGTAGACTGCCTTATGATAATGTTCTAGTTTATGATTATGTGGTTCTTCTCTTTATAATAATGTTTAAGACTGTCTGATTTTCATGACTGCAGTGTTCTATTTTGCATGATGTAGCTTGATTATGTTGTAGTTCGTATTAGTTGGCCTGATTGTGTTCTGGGTTTTTATGATTATATTGTTTGTTTTTCTGATTATAGTCTGATTATAATGTCTGATTATAATGTACTGTTTTTTATGACTGTATTGTTTGTCTGATTATATTCCTGTAGTTTGTCTGATTACAGGGTTCCAGTAAGCACTATTAAACATGTCTTTGTGTGTGTGATATAGACAATCATCATTTTTAAAGTGACACATTTCAATTGACTAAAGAAAGAATTGAAGAGTTTGCCATAGTTTCCCACCTCTAACAATGAGCCCTGCAGCTCTAGAGTTTTTATTACATTTCAGATATCTGCTCTGCCGTATAGGCACTGCATTTTAATAACATTCTTGAGAACTTAATGGCTCATAGATTTCTGAGCATTCGTATCTTTTGCCAAGCAATTTAAAAAAACAAAAACAAATCAGCTATGAACAAAGACAGAGAATGTGAGAAAATACTCTGACTAACAGTGAAAATGATCTATCTGTAGTTATCTAAAATGTTCATGCAATTACAAGAATGAGCACCATAAAAGTATCATGACTTGGTCTATATGACTCGGGCACAATTTCCAAATCTTCTAGAGTCATATAATGCTTTTGAGTAAAATCTTACTCATCCAGTCTAGAAGATTCTCGAACAAATCATTCTTTTGAGTCGAATATTTTCAATTGATTCAAATGAAAAAAACGGTCTAAATGAGTTCATGAATCAGACTGATCCTATTCAAATCGCTGATTTAATGAACCAGTCACAGCTCAACAGCTTGAGGTTAACAGCTCAATGGAAAGAAGATCAGTGAGTAAATAGTTAAATTTCAGTATTTTCCTCACACAAAGCATCATTTGACTTCAAAAGATCCCCATCCATTCTATTTGCATTGAAACAAACAACCATTTTCACCAAAGAACAATAAGAGAGTGATTAAATGATGACAGATTTTATATTTTTGGTTGAACTAACTCTTTAAAGTGAACATACATACACTATCAGCTGTGAATCTCTGTTTCGGGCGAGTCACTTCTTCTTTCTGGGACACTGTAAACCTTCACAGGGTCTCCTACAGAGAGAGAGAAAGAAAGAGAGACATCTTCACTAGTCAGGGCGATTTATGGGCTCAGGCCTCACTGAGTAACAACATATAATAGAGCTTCAGCCAGAGCAACAAATCAGTGTTTGTGTGTGTGTGTGTGTCCACAAAACAGAATACACACACATTAATGCAGAGTTCAGATGTTTTGTAGCATCCTCTCTTCCTGTCTGTTAACATGACACTTCCTCTTTCTGCACTTACTGTAACTAACCTGCTAAAATTGACCTGTTGAAATCTGATCTTGACATCTGAGCTGGGCCGAGCCGGATCTGTTCACTGAGAAATCTCAGATCCGTCCTTGAATCCGACCAGCTCAGAAATCTATGGAAGCTTGTTTCCGCCACAGAATCTGAAAATAAAAAATGTAATTGCAACTTTTTATCTCACAATTCTGACTTTTTTATTCTTAGAATTGCATGTTTATATCTCATAAATGAAAGTTATAAGCTCACAATTGTGAGTTTACATCTTGCAGTTCTGACTTTTTTTGCCCTCTCAGAATTCCCTTCCAAGTCATCTCACAATTTTGAATTTTTTTCCTTGGAATTCTAAGTTTGCATCTTACATTTCAGTTTTCAGTTTCAGAGTTTGTTTTCCAATTGCAAGTTATAAAGTGTGCTTTTACTACTCAGAATTTAGATATTATGAGTTTACATCTTGCACTTCTCACTATTTTCTCAAATTCCAGAAGAATTTCTCAGTTTGCATCTCACAATTTAGATTTTTTTTTCTCTGAATTCGGATTTTATGTCCTGCACATCTTTTTTCCCCCCAGAATGAATCAATGAATGAATGAATGGATGAACAAACGAACGAATGAATGTAATTGCAACTTTTTATCTCACAATTTTGACTATTTTCCTCGTATCTTGCAATTGGATTTTATAATTGGATTCTAATTCTATAAATTGGATTCTATACATCTCTATAGAGCTACAATAAAATTTTTTTTAAAAAAGTCTGAATTGTCACAAAACGTTGCATTTAACTTTTTTCTTTTTCTTTTTTTACCCCATGGTGGAAACAAACTTCCATAGAAGTCTGCTTGTTGCCGGCCATTAAAATCAAATTCATGAGCACAAAGAAATACAGATTGAGGGACTCTAGTATATATGAGTAAAGTATTTTACATGCATATATAAAATACAATGTGTTTAACACCCAAGCAACCTAAAAAGCATGAGTGTGATGTAGGCGTACTGTATCTGTGGAGAAAACATGAGGAAGCTCCTTGAAAACAATCAGTAGTTTTATAATTCTGTTTGCTGATATAGTGGCACAAAAATTACACAGTTTACTTTTAATAGAGAGAAAGAGAAGGAAAGAAAGCACAGCAGAGACTAGAGAAAACAGATCCCACAACAAGCCAGCAGAGAAATGAGTCAGAGGAGCGCAGAGATTTGGTCATTACTCTTCTTTCCTTTGAATAACACAATTAAAAGAGGGAAATTGTGCCGAAGCGCTGCGAGTATCTATTCGTCAGCCTAAAGAGCCTCTGTGCCTTGATAAAGACTGTGTTCAATCTCGCTCTGCAGGCAGGACAATAGTTAAATTTCAGTATTTTCCTCACACAAAGCATCATTTGACTTCAAAAGATCCCCATCCATTCTATTTGCATTGAAACAAACAACCATTTTCACCAAAGAACAATAAGAGAGTGATTAAATGATGACAGATTTTATATTTTTGGTTGAACTAACTCTTTAAAGTGAACATACATACACTATCAGCTGTGAATCTCTGTTTCGGGCGAGTCACTTCTTCTTTCTGGGACACTGTAAACCTTCACAGGGTCTCCTACAGAGAGAGAGAAAGAAAGAGAGACATCTTCACTAGTCAGGGCGATTTATGGGCTCAGGCCTCACTGAGTAACAACATATAATAGAGCTTCAGCCAGAGCAACAAATCAGTGTTTGTGTGTGTGTGTGTGTCCACAAAACAGAATACACACACATTAATGCAGAGTTCAGATGTTTTGTAGCATCCTCTCTTCCTGTCTGTTAACATGACACTTCCTCTTTCTGCACTTACTGTAACTAACCTGCTAAAATTGACCTGTTGAAATCTGATCTTGACATCTGAGCTGGGCCGAGCCGGATCTGTTCACTGAGAAATCTCAGATCCGTCCTTGAATCCGACCAGCTCAGAAATCTATGGAAGCTTGTTTCCGCCACAGAATCTGAAAATAAAAAATGTAATTGCAACTTTTTATCTCACAATTCTGACTTTTTTATTCTTAGAATTGCATGTTTATATCTCATAAATGAAAGTTATAAGCTCACAATTGTGAGTTTACATCTTGCAGTTCTGACTTTTTTTGCCCTCTCAGAATTCCCTTCCAAGTCATCTCACAATTTTGAATTTTTTTCCTTGGAATTCTAAGTTTGCATCTTACATTTCAGTTTTCAGTTTCAGAGTTTGTTTTCCAATTGCAAGTTATAAAGTGTGCTTTTACTACTCAGAATTTAGATATTATGAGTTTACATCTTGCACTTCTCACTATTTTCTCAAATTCCAGAAGAATTTCTCAGTTTGCATCTCACAATTTAGATTTTTTTTTCTCTGAATTCGGATTTTATGTCTTGCACATCTTTTTTCCCCCCAGAATGAATCAATGAATGAATGAATGGATGAACAAACGAACGAATGAATGTAATTGCAACTTTTTATCTCACAATTTTGACTATTTTCCTCGTATCTTGCAATTGGATTTTATAATTGGATTCTAATTCTATAAATTGGATTCTATACATCTCTATAGAGCTACAATAAAATTTTTTTTAAAAAAGTCTGAATTGTCACAAAACGTTGCATTTAACTTTTTTCTTTTTCTTTTTTTACCCCATGGTGGAAACAAACTTCCATAGAAGTCTGCTTGTTGCCGGCCATTAAAATCAAATTCATGAGCACAAAGAAATACAGATTGAGGGACTCTAGTATATATGAGTAAAGTATTTTACATGCATATATAAAATACAATGTGTTTAACACCCAAGCAACCTAAAAAGCATGAGTGTGATGTAGGCGTACTGTATCTGTGGAGAAAACATGAGGAAGCTCCTTGAAAACAATCAGTAGTTTTATAATTCTGTTTGCTGATATAGTGGCACAAAAATTACACAGTTTACTTTTAATAGAGAGAAAGAGAAGGAAAGAAAGCACAGCAGAGACTAGAGAAAACAGATCCCACAACAAGCCAGCAGAGAAATGAGTCAGAGGAGCGCAGAGATTTGGTCATTACTCTTCTTTCCTTTGAATAACACAATTAAAAGAGGGAAATTGTGCCGAAGCGCTGCGAGTATCTATTCGTCAGCCTAAAGAGCCTCTGTGCCTTGATAAAGACTGTGTTCAATCTCGCTCTGCAGGCAGGACGGCTGTATTAACACGCTGCGGAACGCCTGCAGAATTGGGGAATATTTCATGTAAAAATGCTCTTGACATGCTATTAAGGTGAATTAGCTTGAGCCACTTGACTGTAAATGTTCTGATTAAGCCGCAGCAGCTGTGTGTGTGTGTGTGTGTGTGTGTGTGTGTGTGTGTACGTACGGCTGACAGGGTTCAGCTTAACGTCTCTCACACAGTAAGGTGTGTGGAGAGGATTTTTTAAGTGGTGTTCTGCTAAAAGCCCAGTGAGTGAATGACAGATGCTGAGAAACTGTATCTCCTCTGTTTTATGAGCTGAGAGCTGCAGCATCTCGACCTGACAGCGGCTGTCCAGTAATTCCATTAGCAGAGAGGATCTTAAAGAGAGAATCACACTTCTGTCGTCCCTCATGTCATCCACACACGGTGTTTGAATTCTACCATGAAAAACAAAATATGTTGAGTAGAATGTTTGAGCTTCTGTTTTCTGTAGACAAGTGTGTGTGTTAAAAAAATAAAAGTAAATGTAAAAAATTACTGTTTTCAGACAGGTTTTCTATATATTGTTTCCATCCATCGTTCTGTTCTTTTTCATTCTCTTTCATTCTGTCATTCTATCTATCGTTCTCTTTCATTCTATCTATCCATCATTCTATCTGTCATTATCTCTTTCATTCTATCTATCGTTCTATCTTTCATTCTGCCTATCTTTTTGATCTATTTATCGTTCTATCTATCATTCTGCCTATCTTTTTTATCTATTTATCATTCTATCTATCATTCTGTCGATCTTTTTTATCTATTTATCGTTCTATCTATCATTCTGCCTATCTTTTTTATCTATTTATCATTCTATCTATCATTCTGTCTATCTTGTTTTATCTATTTTTCGTTGTTTCATTCTATTGTTTTCTCTTTCGTTCTATCATTCTGTCTGTCTATTGTTCTATCGTTCTGTCTATTGTTCTTTTATTCTATCTTCTATCCATTGTTCTGTCTATTGTTCTATTTGTCATTCTGTCTTACATTCTATCGTTTTGTCTCTTTAGTTCTATCATTCTGTTTATTGTTCTATCTATCGTTCTGTCTGTCTTTCTCTTTCATTCTATCTTTCTATATATCATTCTGTCTTTTTATCTATTTATCGTTCTATCTATCTTTCTGTCTATCTTTTGTTTGATCTATTTTTCGTTCTTTCATTCTATTATTAGAATATTATCTATCTATCATTCTATTATTATTTTCATTCTATCGTTCTATCTATTGTTCTCTCTTTTATTCCATCTAGAATTCTATCCATTGTTCTGTCTATTGTTCTATTTGTCATTCTGTCTTACATTCTATCTATTGTTTTGTCTCTTTAGTTCTATCATTCTGTTTATTCTTCTATCCATCATTCTGTTTATTGTTCTATCCATCATTCTGTTTGTCTTTCATTCTCTCTTTTATTCTATCTGTCATTTCATCTATATTCTCTCTTTCTTTCTAACTTTCTATCCATGGTTCTTTCTATCGTTCTGTGTATCTTTCATTTTATTTATTTATCATTCTCTCTTTCATTCTGTTGTTTTGTCTGTCTGTGGTATGAATTGTTTTCAAATAGGTGCAAACACTCCCCTCATCAACCATTGGTCAGATTATCAGATAGTGCCGCCCTCACCTCACACCATTGGTTAGTGTTGCAGTGTTGTATGATGTTGAGACGATTAGTGCATCGTACTGAAATTACCTCAGAGTCACAGCGGTACACTTTTGGAAGGATCAACCTTCTAATGTCTTACCTGTAGCTGAGTCTGCAAATTATGTGATACGAGAAAGTAATTTAATTTTCTCATCTTGAAGTAGGCCTACATGCAAACAGAAAGGACAAAAAATTGGATGTGTGTTAAATTATGGACATTAGGGCTTCTAGTGTAAATACAGCCAGAAGGATGTTATGGTGGTGCACGGGAAAATGATGTTAAAGTGTCATTTTCTTTGAGAGAGAGAGAGACAGAGATGCTTTGAACCCGTGATAAACTCTAGACAGACTGGTGGAAACCCTCCAATAGCTGCTTGACTGCTTTTATCTTTCCTGCCATAATTAAACCTGACTGTCCCTCTAATGACACATGCCACTATTACAGTCATCCTGAACCTCACTTGAGATGCTGCTGTCTCTCTCACACGCTCAGTGCTTTATAGGCGAGCTGGATTAGATCTAGGCGCTGGGCTCGCCCTGCTTCCCATTCCCTCATCTTTTATTGTACTATTTTAATAGCAGAACGCTCCACATATTAGCGCACAACGTGATTTTATTACTCGCTGTACAAACGGTTCAGATAAGACACGACAACATAAAATAAGCGAGGATGTCAGCGGACTGCGTGGCTGCTGCGTGGCTGGAGGGCATATAGTGGACGAGAAGCCCGGGGATCGATGTACTTGCCTCAACCAGTGGTGTTATTTGAGCTAACGTCAGTGGAAAGCTGACAGTCCGCTCAAATGCGGCCGGTTCAAGTTGCAGAAAGCACCGGATGAGCAGACAGAGGAGAGTCCATTCTGAGTTCATCCTAATGCACTCGTTCATTGAACAGTACTCGGCCAGACTGTAATTGAAGGAGACGATGTTCTGAGACCCTCGAGGACATAAACGGCCCTCGTCTGTCTGTCTGTCTGTCTGTCTGTCTGTCTGTCTCTCTCTCTCTCTCTCTCTCTCTCTCTCTCTCTCTCTCTCTCTCTCTCTCTCTCTCTGTCTGTCTGTCTGACTCTCTCTCTGTCTATCTAGCTATCTATTTTTCTGTCCACTATCTATCTATCTATCTATCTATCTATCTATCTATCTATCTATCTATCTGTCTATCTGTCTGTCTGTCTGTCTGTCTGTTGTTTGGTCCATTGTTTGTTTATCTGTCTCTCTCTCTCTCTGTCTATCTAGCTATCTATTGTTCTGTCCATTGTCTGTCTGTCTATCTATCTATCTATCTATCTATCTATCTATCTATCTATCTATCTATCTATCTATCTATCTATCTATCTATCTATCTATCTATCTATCTATCTATCTATCTATCTATCTATCTGTCTATCTGTCTGTCTGTCTGTCTGTCTGTTGTTTGGTCCATTGTTTGTTTATCTGTCTCTCTCTCTCTCTGTCTATCTAGCTATCTATTGTTCTGTCCATTGTCTGTCTGTCTGTCTGTCTGTCTGTCTATCTATCTATCTATCTATCTATCTATCTATCTATCTATCATTGTATCATTCTACCATTCTACCGTTCCATCGTTCTATCTATTGTTCTGTCCATTGTCTGTCTGTCTGTCTAGCTATCTATTGTTCTGTCCATTGTTTGTTTATCTGACTCTCTCTCTGTCTGTCTATCTATCTATCTATCTATCATTATATCCTTCCATCATTCTATCTATCGTTTTGTCCATTGTCTGTCTGTCTATCTATCTATCATTGTATCATTCTACCATTCTATCATTCCATCGTTCTATCTATCATTCTGTCCATTGTCTGTCTGTCTGTCTAGCTATCTATTGTTCTGTCCATTGTTTGTTTATCTGACTCTCTCTCTGTCTGTCTATCTATCTATCTATCTATCATTATATCCTTCCATCATTCTATCTATCGTTTTGTCCATTGTCTGTCTGTCTATCTATCTATCATTGTATCATTCTACCATTCTATCGTTCTGTCCATTGTCTGTCTGTCTATTTATCTATCTATCTGTCCGTCCGTCTGTCTTTTGAGTCAAATGAGTGTTCCAGGTTTTAATAAATAAAGCTGAAAAAGTTGTGACATGAGTTATGTCAGTCTGACATGAGAGGTCAGGTCAAAGGTCATTGATGTATGTACAGTTGTTGATGCACTGCTGCTCTTTACTGCTGCTTATTGACTCTCATGGCTCCTCATAATCCATCTTTAGTCGAAGTGTTTTTGGCTCTGAAGGTCATTTTCATTCATATCTCCAAAAGATCTGAAAGGGGTTTCGTTCCCGATCAGATACCACAAACATTTTCTACACCTTCTGCAGATGAATTACATTTTCTGCTGGTTGCACATTTTACAAGGATTGCTCACGATAATGTAAACCATACCTGTGAACATGCATCAGAGGTGTGTGTGTGTGTGTGTGTGTGTGTGTGTGCATCTCTGCAGCAATGAGCAGGATGTGCCTGATCGTCCTCATCAGGGACTGTTGAATCGATTGGTTGGGAAAATGCTGAAAGAGCACCAGTTTCTCTCTCACACTTTCCTTCTCACTAGACCTTAAGATGTTCGCAGCAGGGTTGTTTTTAGAGAGCAAACTGGGCACTTCACATGTGGTCACCCTCTGATCTTGCTCCAGTGTTTGTGTTTGTTCCAGCTGTCTGACACATGTGATGCGCTCCAAATAGTACCTGCAAATCAAACTGATTACATACTGGAGCAAAATAGTCAAATTATATTAAAATATATACTTAAATATATTTAAAATAACACATTTAAATATATTTAAATATTTTAAATATATATTTAATTTAAATAAATATTATTTAGTATAATTAATTTAATTTTCCACTGTGTCTCTGATGCATAAAAACAATGTATGGGATTGTATTTGTAAAGATAATCTGATACATGCATGATCATATGTTGGATAATGACACATTCTTTCACTCCTATAGACCTAAAATGATGTAAACATGCTTCATAAATACTATAAAATCTTGCTCCTGGAAAGTAAAAGTGTTTCTCAGTCTGTGCTACATGTATTAATGGCCTCCGGAGATCTGCTTCTTTGTTACGTGTGAATTTTTTATAATTTCTTCAACACCACCCGGCAGCGTGCTCAAGGACGTCCGGCTATAAATATATCAATCACAGACTCATTAATGAGCCTGGAACACTTTAAGAACAGACCAGCATTACGATTGCATTAAAATTGTCATTTTGCAGTGTTGATTGTAAGTCCTTGAAATGGGGTTTCTTTCACTGGCTTGGTATTTTGCTTCTGTCAAACAGACATACAAATCTGATACGAATATCTGCCAAAGCTGACTGCTCCTGTGATAAAGATCTCACGGAAATTAAATGAGTGTCAGTTGTTGGATCTTCATGTCTTTCGCTGATGAATAAAGCAGCATACAGCTAAAAACACATGCAGAGCTTAAGCTTACACTAAATCATGATCATCTAAGGACAGTTTTGTATTGTGTGTGTGTGTGTGTGTGTGTGTGTGTGCGTTTGTTTATTTTCCTTTAGTCTGCTGGTTGTGTCCTCAGATTTTCAGTTTCCTTCATGTCTCAGTCTCACCTTGAGACAACCTTACTAACAGGAGTGCTATCCATCAAGACAAGGTTACGTAATATCCTTTGTCTCTCTGTAAAACTCGATCAATCAATCAGTCAATCAGTCACAAAGGAAACGCTCTCACAAACGCCACCCTGGAAATGTTTTCCCATACACCACCAAAACATTTGCAAGAAGTCTCTTCTGCTCAACATTTATTTGATCAATCATTCACTAAAATCATCAAAATGATTTGGCCACTCCAAAACCTTCATTTAGTTTTTCTTGAGCCATTCAGAGGTGGACTTGCTGGTGTGTTTGGGATCATTGTCCTGCTACATAACCCAAGTGTGCTTGAGCTTGAGGTCACAAACTGACGACCGGACATTCTCCTTCAGGATTTTCTGATAGAGTGCAGAATTCATAGTTCCGTCAATTATGGCAAGTTGTCCAGGTCCTGAAGCTGCAAAGCAGCCCCAGATCATCACACTACCACCACCATGTTTGACTGTTGGTATGATGTTCTTTTTATGAAATGCTGTGTTGGTTTTACGCCAGATGTAACGGGACACACACCTTCCAAAAAGTTCAACTTTTGTCAAATCAGTCCACAGAATATTTGCCCAAAATTCTTGGGGATAATCAAGATATTTTTTGGCAAATGAGAGACGAGCCTTTGTGTTCTTTTTGGTCAGCAGTGGCTTTTGCTTTGGAACTCTGGATGGGATGCCGTTTTTGCCCAGTCTCTTTCTTATTGTTGAATCATGAACACTGACCTTAATTGAGGCAAGTCTATCTATCTATCTATCGTTTCTTAAATTTTTTATCTATCTATCATTCTATAATTTCTTTCATTTTCTGTCTATCTATCTATCGTTTCTTAAATTTTCTATCTATCAATCTATCTATCTATCTATCTATCTATCTATCTATCTATCTATCGATCTATCGTTTCTTAAATTTTCTATCTATCTATCTATCGTTCTATCATTTCTTTCATTTTCTATCTATCTATCTATCTATCTATCTATCTATCTATCTATCTATCTATCTATCTATCTATCTATCTATCTATCTATCATTTCTTAAATTTTCTATCTATATATCTATCTATCTATCTATCTATCTATCTATCTATCTATCTATCTATCTATCTATCTATCTATCTATCTATCTATCTATCGTTTTTTTATCTATCGTTCTATCATTTCTTTCATTTTTTTTCTATCATCTATCTATCTATCTATCTATCTATCTATCTATCTATCTATCTATCTATCTATCTATCTATCTATCTATCTACCTATCTATCTGTCTATCTATCATTTCTTTAATTTTCTCTATCCATCTATCTATCTATCTATCTATCTATCTATCTATCTATCTATCGTTTCTTTAATTTTTTATCTATCGTTCTATCATTTCTTTCATTTTCTATCTACCATCTCTCTATCTCTCTATCTATCTATCTATCTATCTATCTATCGTTTCTTAAATTTTCTATCTATCTATCTATATATCTATCTATCTATCGTTCTATCATTTCTTTCATTTTCTATCTATCATCTATCTCTCTATCTATCTATCTATCTATCTATCTATCTATCGTTTCTTTAATTTTCTATCTATCTATCTATCTATCTATCCATCCCCGCTGTGATGTGCACCATCGTTTTTCATTTTGCCGGATGATTTTGATAAACCGTTCCCATAATAAAGATGCATCTTTAAGGTCAAGTGGAGGAAACTCCAAATAAAAAATTGATTTAAATTCGATTATGTCCTGAAGCTGAATGAGATTATTCATCAGTGTTCCTGACACATGCCTCCGTCCTCCTCCGACCCCCTCCTTTCCTCTCTATTGATCTCGGGTGAGTTTGTCCTGGTAAGCGGCCGGAGTCTGTGTCAGTCGTCAGGCTGGTTAGTCGAGAGGCGACGAGCAAACAGAAAAGCCTTTTCCAGTCACACGTTTCTGCCTGATTCTTTCATTATTTTCACGATGACACAGCACATCTCAACAGATGGCACACTTGGCTCCTCTCAGACGTTCTGCACGTCAGGGGCTTTCGTGAGCATCCGATGGCGAGCAGCGGCCCTGAGTCCTACAGCAGACGAGCTCAGTGTTTGATTTGTTTGAGTCTCGCCAGCAGGACCTCAATAAAGGCCCGTCACGGCCTGAACCGAGAGCTCCCAGAGGCAGTCGTCCTGTGGAAGCGAGGATGATTGTCGAGTCGTCTGCAGGTGATCTGAGCACTTCGGAAATCTTTAAACCGTACAAGACCAATAAAATGAGGCAATGCTGTGAAACAGAGACTGAACGGTGTCTGTGTACCGTCATCACCCAGAGGAGATGTTTATTGCTCAGAGGTTGCTCTTTCAGAGCTCTGGAGGTCTCAGTTGTGTTTCATTTTAGATGAACACAAAATTCCTCAGGGGAAATAAAAACAGACACAAATGAGTCTGACATACATTAAGAGGACAGAACTACGGTATAAAATGAATGTGGAGCAGCTCAGATGATTTGATGCTGGACAAAAATATTGAAAAATGTTATCATTTTATGTGATTTTGCCATTTTTGTTAGTAGTAGTGTGTATATATATATATAGTAGTACAGTGTGTGTGTGTGTGTGTGTGTGTGTGTGTAATCCCATAAATAAATGAATGAATAAATCACAATATATTTGAAATATATGCTAAACATTGAAGCTCAATGAAATGTATATTTGAAATGGAAAATGAATTTAGTTTCAACCTTCATATTTCTAAATGTATTTCAGGGACAAGAAAAATACATTTACAGTTTTTCTTTGGGTAAATATTTTGAAACATTTTTGCTAATATATTTTTTGGCCTTTTTTGTATATTTTGGAAGATTTCTTTTAAATTTTTTGTTTCAACCCGACTTTGGGTCAAATATGGACAAACCCAACCGTTTTTACATTACATTTTTACATTACATTTTTAACCCAAAAGTTGGGTTAGTCCATATTTGACCCAAAGTTGGGTTGAAACAACCCAGCATTTTTTAGAGTGTATATTTTCAGAAATATGTAAAAATGCCCAAAAATAAAAGCATTTGTGTTAACTGAAATAAAGCTGAAACAAAATAAAATATAAATATGAAAAACTTGAAATGAAAATGAGAAATGTTGATGACAAAATGTCAAAATTAATAGAAATGTGACTAAATAAAAATAAGCAAAAAATAGCTTGCTTCCTAATGTAATTGTCTAATAAACCTGGAATTATATATTTAGCTCTTAGAATTGTTTTTACTTTTCTATTGTGTGTCGCTTTGGGGAAAAAGCATCTGCTAAATGCATAAATGTAAATATAACCTACATATTAGCATAAATACACATTGGTTCTGATGGTCCCACATAGTTTATTTTACATTTCCAGCAGTGTTTGGTAACACATTTTAGAATAGCTGGGTGAAAAAGTCAATTTAATTGGATTGCATTACTACTTTTTCATGTTTAATGAAATAACCAGCATTTCTGTTGACTCATCTGCCATCTTGAGCTTGCAATGCATTCTGGGATTGGCTTATCTAGCTCAGCTCATTTGTTTTTGAAAGAATGTGATTGTAAAGAGATCTCCATTGTGATCTGTAATTCCTATGGCCTCGTTTCTTACACGAGAGGCTTGTGAATCAAGCAGGCGATCGGCCTACGGATCCAGTGTGGCAATTACACAGACACCGACAGGAACGCACGATCTTTGCATGTGCCCACACACTCGTTTAGTGCTTTCCACTTACTGTACGAGCGGCCCGCTTTCTCAGACAGACGCCCGCACACTGCGCTTCTTTAAACAGAGAATCATTGAGCCGCAGCCCCGGATCAAAGTGCACTGTTGCTGCTCCCGCTGAATATTCATGAGGTTTCCATCTTGGTGACACGCTCAGAAGAGCCGTGCCATGTTTTTAACCTCTGGATGATTCGACTGAATCACCTGCTTTGTTTAGAAAAGCCGGAGAGCGAGAGGGACTGAAAGAGACAGGCAGACAGCGAGAAAGAGGGGAATCGGCGAGAGAAGGCGTACGTTGTGCACATTTCTCTGCTTCTCCTGCCAGAGCCACACGCTGTAATAACACTCCCACACACACACACGCTCACAGCTAAAAACTAACTCATAACCTCAGCGCGCCTTACAGCTCAACTGCCCCTAACCAAGAGCTAATCAGCTCCCGCTGCCTGAGGGGACATCCGGGTGTCAGCGACATGCCCAAACCAATGCCACACACACACACACACACACTCTTATACATAGAAACACTAAAAACGCTCCTGGTGAATGTCACGGAAACATGCACAGGTCACATTTCAACCCAGAAACTAAATAATACAAAACAATACTATAAAAAAATGAACATTAAGATTTTACATTTTTGCATTTTTCAAATCTTTTTATTTTAAAAATACTTAAAAAAATATTTTTATTTTCTGTATTTTAATGACAGTCAAACGTTTCCCCCTAAAAATCTCTTTACTGTATGGACATTTTACTTTTTTTTTTATTCTCACTATTGTCTCACCCCAAAAATAAAATAAAAATACCAAATAATATTTTGCATAAAGAAAATGAAGCATTTATAGGAACTTTTTTTTTTTGCATTGGGATTGATTGATTTTAATAACAATTAAACATTTTCTCCTCAAAGTCTCTTTACCGTAATGTGTGTGGACACTTTAATTTTGAGTTTTATTTTGTAATTCTCATTATTGTCAATGGTAGTTTCCCTGAAAAAAAAAAAGTCAAATATTTTTCAATAAGAAAATGTTTTTATTTCTTTTGCATTGTGATTAAACTCATTTTTTTCCTAAATACATTTTTAATGTGTCTGGACATTTTACTGTAGAGTTTTATTAGTAACTCTCATTATTGTCAATTATTGTTTTACCCTGAAAAAAAAACATTTTGCATTAAGAAAATTAAGCATATTTTCAGGAACATTAAGTTTTTTTCCATTGTGAAATTTTTTTAACTTTTTAATTAAACATTCTACCCTCAAAATCGTTTTACTGTAATGCGTCTGGACTTTTTCTTTTGAGTTTTATTTGTAATTCTCAATATTGTCAATTATTGTCACAGTTTCACACCTACAACAACTAAAATATTTTGCATGAAGAAAATTAAGCATATTTTAAATTATTTTTTTATTGCATTGTGACATTATTATTATTATTAATGTTGTTGTTGTTGTTATTTTTATTAGTAGTATTTCCTGTATTTTAATGCAGATTAAACACATTTTCTCCTTAGAATCTCTTTAATGTGTATGGACCTTTTTATTTGTAATTTTCATGACTGTCAGTGATAGTTTAACCCCCAAACAAAATAAAAAATACAAACACATATTTCTCAAAAATAGCATATTTTTGAGAACGTTAAGAGTGTTTTGCACTGTAACAGTATTTTAATGTCAATTAAACATTTTACCTTCTAAATCTCTTTACAGTAATGTGTTTGGCTGTTTAAATATTTACTTGTATTTGTAATTCTCATTATTGTTAGTGATTCTCATTAGATTCTCATTACTGTGATGCAGTTTAAAATGATCGTAAGAGTAAAATGTCCACATGCATTATAGTAATGAGAACTTTTGGGAGGAGAATGGGCTTGCTTGTCATGAAAATAATATCCCCCCCAAAAATGATCTATTTATATTTTGAGGTGAAATGTGAATCAGACATGTTCTTGTGACAGGTTTAATGAGACACACCCACATACACACACTCACACACTCACTTCTGCTCACCAAGGCTGCATTTATTAGATCAAAAAATACAATTAAAAACAGTAAAACTGTTAAATATTATTACAATTTAAAATAGCTGATTTCTAGTGTAATACGTTAAAATGTAATTTATTTCTGTGATCAAAGCTGTATTTTTAGCATCATTTCTCCAGTCTTCAGTGTCGCATGATCTTCAGAAATCATTCTAATATGCTGATTTGCTGCTCAAGAAACATTTCTGATTATTATCAATGTTGAAAACAGTTGAGCTGCTTCATATTTTTGTGGAAACTGTGATACATTTTTTTTTTTTTTTTTTTAGAATTCTTTGAGGAATAGACATTTCTGAAGAACAGCATTTATTTGAAACAGTAATATTTTGTAATATTATGAATGTCTTTATTGTGGCCTTTGATCTGTTTTAATGCCTCTGTGCAAAATAAAAATATTAATATATATACACAACCATCACATTTTAACATTAAAATTAATACTTGTTTATTTATTTCGGATTTTGAAAATAATTAGCTTTTGGTTTAGAATAACAACTGTTTTTTTTTTCCATTCATTCTGCACACACTCTTAGAGTAAGTCAGTAAGACACGTTGCCATTTCAGGCTGATTTCTCATGCGACCCCTCCGGGCTTATTGCGAAGTCTTACTCAGAGCCCTGAACAGCCAATCAGGAGGCTGGAATCGAGGGATGATTTCAGCTGATCTCAGAGAGGAGGCGGCAGAGTCTGGGTTCGCACCGTCACCCTGCTGTCCTCCGAGGGGGAAACACGGGGGGCTGTGCAGAAACGTGCATCTCATGCGCTGCCTGGCAAGCCGCTCGCTGCATGTCAGCCAAACTGGGTCAACACCACCCCTCTCTCTCTCTCTCTCTCTCTCTCTCTCTCACACACATGCAGATGGCACACTTGGCTCCTCTCAGACGTTCTGCACGTCAGGGGCTTTCGTGAGCATCCGATGGCGAGCAGCGGCCCTGAGTCCTACAGCAGACGAGCTCAGTGTTTGATTTGTTTGAGTCTCGCCAGCAGGACCTCAATAAAGGCCCGTCACGGCCTGAACCGAGAGCTCCCAGAGGCAGTCGTCCTGTGGAAGCGAGGATGATTGTCGAGTCGTCTGCAGGTGATCTGAGCACTTCGGAAATCTTTAAACCGTACAAGACCAATAAAATGAGGCAATGCTGTGAAACAGAGACTGAACGGTGTCTGTGTACCGTCATCACCCAGAGGAGATGTTTATTGCTCAGAGGTTGCTCTTTCAGAGCTCTGGAGGTCTCAGTTGTGTTTCATTTTAGATGAACACAAAATTCCTCAGGGGAAATAAAAACAGACACAAATGAGTCTGACATACATTAAGAGGACAGAACTACGGTATAAAATGAATGTGGAGCAGCTCAGATGATTTGATGCTGGACAAAAATATTGAAAAATGTTATCATTTTATGTGATTTTGCCATTTTTGTTAGTAGTAGTGTGTATATATATATATAGTAGTACAGTGTGTGTGTGTGTGTGTGTGTGTGTGTGTAATCCCATAAATAAATGAATGAATAAATCACAATATATTTGAAATATATGCTAAACATTGAAGCTCAATGAAATGTATATTTGAAATGGAAAATGAATTTAGTTTCAACCTTCATATTTCTAAATGTATTTCAGGGACAAGAAAAATACATTTACAGTTTTTCTTTGGGTAAATATTTTGAAACATTTTTGCTAATATATTTTTTGGCCTTTTTTGTATATTTTGGAAGATTTCTTTTAAATTTTTTGTTTCAACCCGACTTTGGGTCAAATATGGACAAACCCAACCGTTTTTACATTACATTTTTACATTACATTTTTAACCCAAAAGTTGGGTTAGTCCATATTTGACCCAAAGTTGGGTTGAAACAACCCAGCATTTTTTAGAGTGTATATTTTCAGAAATATGTAAAAATGCCCAAAAATAAAAGCATTTTGTGTTAACTGAAATAAAGCTGAAACAAAATAAAATATAAATATGAAAAACTTGAAATGAAAATGAGAAATGTTGATGACAAAATGTCAAAATTAATAGAAATGTGACTAAATAAAAATAAGCAAAAAATAGCTTGCTTCCTAATGTAATTGTCTAATAAACCTGGAATTATATATTTAGCTCTTAGAATTGTTTTTACTTTTCTATTGTGTGTCGCTTTGGGGAAAAAGCATCTGCTAAATGCATAAATGTAAATATAACCTACATATTAGCATAAATACACATTGGTTCTGATGGTCCCACATAGTTTATTTTACATTTCCAGCAGTGTTTGGTAACACATTTTAGAATAGCTGGGTGAAAAAGTCAATTTAATTAGATTGCATTACTACTTTTTCATATTTAATGAAATAACCAGCATTTCTGTTGACTCATCTGCCATCTTGAGCTTGCAATGCATTCTGGGATTGGCTTATCTAGCTCAGCTCATTTGTTTTTGAAAGAATGTGATTGTAAAGAGATCTCCATTGTGATCTGTAATTCCTATGGCCTCGTTTCTTACACGAGAGGCTTGTGAATCAAGCAGGCGATCGGCCTACGGATCCAGTGTGGCAATTACACAGACACCGACAGGAACGCACGATCTTTGCATGTGCCCACACACTCGTTTAGTGCTTTCCACTTACTGTACGAGCGGCCCGCTTTCTCAGACAGACGCCCGCACACTGCGCTTCTTTAAACAGAGAATCATTGAGCCGCAGCCCCGGATCAAAGTGCACTGTTGCTGCTCCCGCTGAATATTCATGAGGTTTCCATCTTGGTGACACGCTCAGAAGAGCCGTGCCATGTTTTTAACCTCTGGATGATTCGACTGAATCACCTGCTTTGTTTAGAAAAGCCGGAGAGCGAGAGGGACTGAAAGAGACAGGCAGACAGCGAGAAAGAGGGGAATCGGCGAGAGAAGGCGTACGTTGTGCACATTTCTCTGCTTCTCCTGCCAGAGCCACACGCTGTAATAACACTCCCACACACACACACGCTCACAGCTAAAAACTAACTCATAACCTCAGCGCGCCTTACAGCTCAACTGCCCCTAACCAAGAGCTAATCAGCTCCCGCTGCCTGAGGGGACATCCGGGTGTCAGCGACATGCCCAAACCAATGCCACACACACACACACACACACTCTTATACATAGAAACACTAAAAACGCTCCTGGTGAATGTCACGGAAACATGCACAGGTCACATTTCAACCCAGAAACTAAATAATACAAAACAATACTATAAAAAAATGAACATTAAGATTTTACATTTTTGCATTTTTCAAATCTTTTTATTTTAAAAATACTTAAAAAAATATTTTTATTTTCTGTATTTTAATGACAGTCAAACGTTTCCCCCTAAAAATCTCTTTACTGTATGGACATTTTACTTTTTTTTTTATTCTCACTATTGTCTCACCCCAAAAATAAAATAAAAATACCAAATAATATTTTGCATAAAGAAAATGAAGCATTTATAGGAACTTTTTTTTTTTGCATTGGGATTGATTGATTTTAATAACAATTAAACATTTTCTCCTCAAAGTCTCTTTACCGTAATGTGTGTGGACACTTTAATTTTGAGTTTTATTTTGTAATTCTCATTATTGTCAATGGTAGTTTCCCTGAAAAAAAAAAAGTCAAATATTTTTCAATAAGAAAATGTTTTTATTTCTTTTGCATTGTGATTAAACTCATTTTTTTCCTAAATACATTTTTAATGTGTCTGGACATTTTACTGTAGAGTTTTATTAGTAACTCTCATTATTGTCAATTATTGTTTTACCCTGAAAAAAAAACATTTTGCATTAAGAAAATTAAGCATATTTTCAGGAACATTAAGTTTTTTTCCATTGTGAAATTTTTTTAACTTTTTAATTAAACATTCTACCCTCAAAATCGTTTTACTGTAATGCGTCTGGACTTTTTCTTTTGAGTTTTATTTGTAATTCTCAATATTGTCAATTATTGTCACAGTTTCACACCTACAACAACTAAAATATTTTGCATGAAGAAAATTAAGCATATTTTAAATTATGATTTTTTTATTGCATTGTGACATTATTATTAATATTAATGTTGTTGTTGTTGTTATTTTTATTAGTAGTATTTCCTGTATTTTAATGCAGATTAAACACATTTTCTCCTTAGAATCTCTTTAATGTGTATGGACCTTTTTATTTGTAATTTTCATGACTGTCAGTGATAGTTTAACCCCCAAACAAAATAAAAAATACAAACACATATTTCTCAAAAATAGCATATTTTTGAGAACGTTAAGAGTGTTTTGCACTGTAACAGTATTTTAATGTCAATTAAACATTTTACCTTCTAAATCTCTTTACAGTAATGTGTTTGGCTGTTTAAATATTTACTTGTATTTGTAATTCTCATTATTGTTAGTGATTCTCATTAGATTCTCATTACTGTGATGCAGTTTAAAATGATCGTAAGAGTAAAATGTCCACATGCATTATAGTAATGAGAACTTTTGGGAGGAGAATGGGCTTGCTTGTCATGAAAATAATATCCCCCCCAAAAATGATCTATTTATATTTTGAGGTGAAATGTGAATCAGACATGTTCTTGTGACAGGTTTAATGAGACACACCCACATACACACACTCACACACTCACTTCTGCTCACCAAGGCTGCATTTATTAGATCAAAAAATACAATTAAAAACAGTAAAACTGTTAAATATTATTACAATTTAAAATAGCTGATTTCTAGTGTAATACGTTAAAATGTAATTTATTTCTGTGATCAAAGCTGTATTTTTAGCATCATTTCTCCAGTCTTCAGTGTCGCATGATCTTCAGAAATCATTCTAATATGCTGATTTGCTGCTCAAGAAACATTTCTGATTATTATCAATGTTGAAAACAGTTGAGCTGCTTCATATTTTTGTGGAAACTGTGATACATTTTTTTTTTTTTTTTTTTAGAATTCTTTGAGGAATAGACATTTCTGAAGAACAGCATTTATTTGAAACAGTAATATTTTGTAATATTATGAATGTCTTTATTGTGGCCTTTGATCTGTTTTAATGCCTCTGTGCAAAATAAAAATATTAATATATATACACAACCATCACATTTTAACATTAAAATTAATACTTGTTTATTTATTTCGGATTTTGAAAATAATTAGCTTTTGGTTTAGAATAACAACTGTTTTTTTTTTCCATTCATTCTGCACACACTCTTAGAGTAAGTCAGTAAGACACGTTGCCATTTCAGGCTGATTTCTCATGCGACCCCTCCGGGCTTATTGCGAAGTCTTACTCAGAGCCCTGAACAGCCAATCAGGAGGCTGGAATCGAGGGATGATTTCAGCTGATCTCAGAGAGGAGGCGGCAGAGTCTGGGTTCGCACCGTCACCCTGCTGTCCTCCGAGGGGGAAACACGGGGGGCTGTGCAGAAACGTGCATCTCATGCGCTGCCTGGCAAGCCGCTCGCTGCATGTCAGCCAAACTGGGTCAACACCACCCCTCTCTCTCTCTCTCTCTCTCTCTCTCTCTCTCTCTCTCACACACATGCAAAGCATTTCTTGTGGTTTTGGAAATATTTGCCCAGCTACTAAACTTGCCCTTTGGAAAGTGGCTTTTCTGTCAGACACGTGTGTGAGTAACGGCCTGTTAAAGGTTGATTCAATCACATTTATGAAATGTTAAGTGCTTCCTCTGTCCGGTGGCGAACACGAGACGGATGGAAAAGAGCTCGGAGCGAATGAATGAACATGTGTGGATGGAGGGTTTAGAGAGCGTCAAACGGTGAGGTTGCAAGCATTTCTTGTGGTTTTGGAAATATTTGCCCAGCTACTGCACTTGCCCTTTGGAAAGTGGCTTTTCTGTCAGACACGTGTGTGAGTAACGGCCTGTTAAAGGTTGATTCAATCACATTTATGAAATGTTAAGTGCTTCCTCTGTCCGGTGGCGAACACGAGACGGATGGAAAAGAGCTCGGAGCGAATGAATGAACATGTGTGGATGGAGGGTTTAGAGAGCGTCAAACGGTGAGGTTGCATTTCACGACACCGAACCGCCAATCAGCTGCTTGAGAAGGTGCGATGTCATCGGCACATCCAGATCTGTGAGAGATAAGCACGCAAACAAACATTCTGTCTTCTCCAAAACTAAAAATCTGGTGTAGAAACCATTTTCACTCAGAAATTGCTAGTAAATTTAACAAATAATTACAAAGATGGTAGAAGCACACTGAATTAAACATGACATAGAAGTAGAATTAGAAGTAGAATTAAACATGACATATAGACATTGAAGTCGAAAGGCTGAAATAGCATTTGCTTGTAAAAGGTGCTCTATTAATCTTTGTTTTATTTATAACTTTGAAAAATCATTTTTTACTGTGCATTTAAGATATCCAAAGGTACTCTAAAGCATCTTGAAATTACATGAAAACATATGAAAAAGTGATCATTTAAACTGATAAATAGATTGGATGTTTTTTGTTGAGCATCATATTTGATACATCAGGCTTTTGGGGCTCATATAGTATGATATAGTGAAAATATGGAGGAAAAAAATAGCTCCATTTTATTCAGAATAGAATTTTATTCTAAAATATGCAATTTGGTCCAAATACTGATATTTAAATGACCAAAAAGTAATGAAAGTCTGATAGCTTGTTATAAATCAATGAGATTTTTACATCAGTTCAGCAGATACTTACATAGAAATAAATATCAGTTTTCGCTCTATATCAGTATGTCTTAGTAAGATGAGATTTACTTAGTTTTATAATCAAACCATAAAATGCAATGCAGTACAATGATGATTGAGAGATGAACAAAGAAACGTTCCTCAAAAGCCTGATGATTATATTTGATATTCACATTTGAACATAATGTCTGGATAATCAGGGCTTCAGTCATCTTCAAATGTATCACTAACAATATCAAAGTTATTCTTACATTTACTTGATAAAAATCAGATTTCACAGCAAAAGACACGTGACGCACGAGCTGAAGGTGGATGTTTGTACAGCTACACCAAAAGACCTTTTCCTTGCTAAAAACATCCAAACTATCAACATGTGTGCGACAGGTTTGTCAGCAAAGTTTTGATCATTTAGAGGCTTTAGAACTTCATGGGTCAAATATGATACAGTATATTGTAAGCAAAAGTGAGAAGGACATAAACTGTTGTGTTTTTGCAACATTACACACAGCACGAGTCTGTCTGTGGTCCGTTCTCTCTCTGCAGGAAGTGTGAAAGACCTACTTCCGCTCCAGGCAGGAAGCAGCAGCAGCACGGGTCAGGCTCGGCAGGAGTTTTGCACTCTGACGTCAGAGTCCTGGCAGCTCGGCAGACCCCCGGCCTGAGCGCACCTGTCTCCCATTTAAGTAATGGATTCTGCTGATGCTGCCCCTCGCAGCACAATTAGACGTTTCCTCGGGAGAGCAGATCCGGCTTGACACTGGCTGCTCTCGGTGTGCAGATGCAGTCAACTGTCCACAGCACGGACATCTGATTTACACAAATTAATGGATTAATTTCTATAATATCATAAGCTATGTGAATCATTTGATTAATCGTGGCCTTTTTGGAAAAGGCCTGTGATTTGGAAACATAACCAACATTCATCTCTTATTAGGTTTTATTCTAGGTTCCCAAATGCGCTACACATGTGCAAATAATAATAGAAATGTTGACGTTCCAGTGAAACGTGTTGCTCTGACCTAATCAAAACAGCAGATATTATTACTCTCCGTTGTTTTGCAAAGGCAGGCGTGCATGTGTGTGTGTGTGTGTGTTTCAGAAAGGCCAGTGTTATGCAATATAGTCTCTGCAGCCAGATTTGGACCACAGCATGAAGTCCGGGCCAATTTGCTGATTATTTTGACTTGGAAGAGCCTGACTGTCGTGTATAATGACATTCTTGCATGCTGTGTAGTCATGTCAATTTTATTTATATAATGCTTTTCACAGTACACATTGTGTCAAAGCAGCTGTACAGAAAATCATGATTTTAATGTTTATAATATCTTAATATTTTCATGCCTTAGTCGCATTTAGCTAATTAGAGCTGGGTGATAATATAGCTTATATTTTGTGACAATATAAGCAGTTGAGATTTGTTGTAAAATATATATTGCTTTATGTGAGTATGCTGTAGGTATGCAGATAAAGTTGGATCATTTTATATAAAGAGCTGGACAATAATATATAATACATAATTTTGCAACAACATAGTCAAGCAGTTGAGATTTGCTATATAGTATATATTGTTTTATGTAGAGATAGATATTTTCTTCCATATTGGGATGTACATCTGATTGTAATGGATTATTGAAAGAAAAAATGTAGGGTGGGACTTTGTTCTATGCATCGGTTCTTGATTGGATTTTGAGATGTGGGCGTGGCATTTAAAACATGCAGGGGCGGAGTTTATGCAAATGACTGGAGAAGTCCTGCATGTGTTAGAGAGAAGTCTGTCATTTCACTGGAAGATCAAGTTATGGCATTCTGATTAAAAACTACAAGATCAAAAAATAACTAAATAAAACATGGATGAATCATTGACAATGAGGTTTATACCACATATTCAGAAAACAGAGAGGGTGAATTGTCATTTCATAAAGAATAAACCCAATATTTCAGTGCTTTTTGAGTTTCCCAGGTAGATCATGGTGCAACATCTGGATTTGACTCCCATTGAAAACACACGTACTGGCATGTCTTCTGACATCTGACTGAATGAGTAAAAAGAAATAGTTCATCCAAAAATAAACCTTCTGCCACAAAATGAGAATTTCAAAGAATCATTATGCATATGTAAGGTCATTGTGACCATGTCTTTCTAACTCCAAAGAGAACATAAAAACAGTGAACCATATACTGAATTCCAAGCCTTCTAAAGTCATATAATAGATTTGTGTGAAATAAATACACAATTAAATTCATTATTCAATGGCTTCTGTGCCACAGAAAACAGCATGAGCAATGACAGATTTTTGGGCGAACTATTCCTTCTACTTAATATCTTATTTACTTGAATAGTTTTATAGGTTTGAAGTAAGATGCCGAATGATTCACGTGTCATGGGTTTTGATGTTGTGAACAGACACAGGGAAAGTCACAGGGGTATTACTCAACACACGGAGGGTCAGAACAAAGTGTTGTGTGTCATCCTGGAGAGATGTTTAAGACTGGAGGGTTTGTGGTGTTCCTTCACCCTTCTGCCTGCTAATGTTCATGAGTCATTCTGGTGGAGCAACACACACACACACACACACTTGAGACTCTGCAGTTATATTCCCATCAATTAAAGTCATCACAAATACAAATTCACTATTTAATATATTAATGCATGATCCTGATGCAGTTGTGAAAGTGCTTTGTTTCAACCACTTGTTTCTAACCACCTGTCTGCTGCTGTGAGATGGGAACTATGTAGCACAAATGCATTTTTGGCTGTTTCCCAAAACTGTGTTTCCTACCACTATACTAAGCTGGCTGTGGGCCTACAGGCTTGAATGTTTGCAATTTGTAGGAGGAGAAATATTGGATGCAGTCGAGGCATTTCACTCTTGAACGCATCCAAACTTTGAGGCAATACAAAATTATGTTTGCTGAAGTTCTGAAGTCAAAACTCTGTTTACTTTCTGAAAGGAATACTTCACCCAGAAATGAAAATATGCTGAGATTTTCCTCACCATCAGGCCATCCAAGATATAGAAGAATTTGTTTCTTCATGGGAACAGATTTGGAAGAATTTAGCATTACATCACTTGCTCACCAATGGATCCTCTGCAGTGAATGGGTGCCACCATCAATAAACATCTTATGAGGTCAAAAGCTGCATGTTTGTAAGAAACGAATCCATCTTTAAGAATTTTTTTATTTAAACCATCACTTCAGACCAAAATATGAGTCCATAATCCATAATAAGACTTCCTCCATTGAAAATGTCAATCTTCTGTTATCCTCTCATATCAAAATCCACCCACATATTTCTTTAGAACTGTTCTGAACTGTTTTCAGTTGAAAACGGGGCTTGATCTGTGCATATTTCTCTCCTGATTCAGACCAGACAACATTTTCACTGGAGGAAGCAATGTTATGAATAGAAAACTCGTATTTTTAGCAACAGTTTAAAGTTAAAACATCTTGATGATAGATAGACACGCAGCTTTTCACTTAAGACGTTAATTGATGGAATGAAGTGGTGTGGATTGCTTATGGATTATTGTGATGTTTTTATCAGCTGTTTGGACTCTCATTCTGACGGCGCCCATTCACTGCAGAGCATCCATTGGCGAGCAAGTGATGGAATGCTAAATTTCTCCAAATCCGTTCCCATGAAGAAACAGACACAAAAAAAGGTGATACATTTTCAGCGATTTTTTTATTTCTGGTTGAACTAATTTCACTCTGTAATGCATTAGATTACAGAAGTCAAAAGGGTTGCATTTCATGTTGATTGTAGACAACTGGTGTGCAAGAAAGTTGCACGAATCACTGCAGATCTCGCAAATGACCTTGGAGGAGGATTCGGTCAGAGGACTGTAATTCGTTGCTGTGTGACTGAAAAACCTCTTTTTTTCTTCCCTGTGCATGCACTACAAAAATGCATGCTTTTTAAAGTAGGGGACGCAGGTAACGTGTTTGGTGGGCTTATGTTAAAAGCAAAAGCTCCAGTAATGAAGCTGTTGTTCAGCCACAGTCAGCAGGAGGCACTTTGAAGTGCTTTAGTCCTTGTTGATAAGAACTCTGCTGGGACCTGGATAAAGCTGACGGCCAAATTCCCTCCGTCACTTGCATGTCTCAAGGTTACCACTGCAGCACGGCCAAACGCGTAACTGTACTCTAAGAACCGTAATGCAACTGCTATATTTGCCAAAGCATACAGGGATCTTTCCATAAAGAAAGGCTGTTGCTGGATTCTCTTTGATCACATGCTTTTTTTCTCAAGAGCTCCTTGTGAACACAATGCGGATAAAATTCAATCATGTGTAACAAAGGCGTCAGTCAAGGATTTAATTGAGATGAAAGCATGCTTTGAATCCTGCGGAAGAGCCATTGCATGAGTGTTTGGCATCTCGGAAATGATTTTTGGGATGCGCTGACACATTATGCACGCTGCATGCACCACAAAACTTGCGTCACCAAACTGACGTCATTGCACGCTTACTCAACCAAGTTGCATGCATCGCTCTGAATCAGCACGATTCGAGCTTCAGCAGAGGACGGTTCTCGGTGTGTGACTGAAACAAACAAGACCACAAACACGCAGTTACTTATTGGTTCTTTATTATGAAGTGAGAAAATGCCCGGTGTCGTTTGTGCTTTACATTGTTCAAATGCTGGGGGAAAAAACCCAGGGAACAGAAGTCCAGAAATAAGTTCATTTGATTCTTTACAGCTTGTAGAAATATTCAATCCCAAAGGATTATTTACAAGGCGTCTTGCATTAAACAGTTCGTTTTCCATGTCCGTAAATACAAAAAACAGAGGTTCGACTAATACAAGGCCTGTCTACCTGAATTGCTAAGGTTTGTGCTACTATTTTTGTTGTTTTTTTTCTTCAAAAAAAGTTGGAAATGTTCTCAAAGAAGTGCTTTTCAAAGACCAATCGGCTGTGTCCAGCTGTCCATGTTGCAGTAGGATCTCCTAGAACAGCGTTTCCAGGTTTAGCGCTGTTCACATCCGCAGATTTGGAGCAAATGATCCGGATCGCGCGCAAAGCTGTCCGTTCAGCAGCGCAGGCGCCTACGTTCTAAAACTACGTTATTAAATAAGAGGCAGGCAGTGCATAACCACTTACAAAAGGACCCTATATCCCTTCCCCTCCCCGTCCCGTGGAAGTATCCGCTAATACTACTCTGGCATTTCCCTGATATTTAACTTCTGAACGACTACTGATAGTATTGGATAAAATCGTGGTTAAAAATGCTATAGTTATTACTCGTTTTAGCTTTTAAAAATACCATGCATTATTGCTCTATTCTTCATCATGACTCCCGAGAAATATTGCCGATGGATGCTATCTAGGTTTTGGCAAAAAATCCAAAGCTTCATAAAATTGGCATAGATTTCATTAGTAGTAGTGTTTTCTTTTTTTTCTTTTTTTTCCTTCTTTTTCTTTTGCATGCAACGAATTTATGAAGTGGCAACCAAAAGTAAGATATTCAGAAAGTGGCAAATGCTTTGGCATATTGATGACGAAGGCTTGGCAACTGAACGACAAATTAAAGTGCAAATTAACTGTTCGTAGGAAATAAATATATAAATACATAAATAAGTTAATGAATAAATAGTTTTACCTCAATGCTGAACACTTTTGTGGCCACTGGCAGCAGTACAATATTATCCAATACTTCGAAAAGGTTTGACCTTTCGAGAGAAAACAAAGACATTTTCAATGTCCTCTTGAGTTTTGGCAAAAACAAGTGAAATTTCGGCTCTGAATACGTGAACAGCGGGAGAAAGAGTACACTTAGAAAAGAAAAGTTAAGGTACATGCGATTAATCCTCCGAGACATTGTCGTCGTCGTTGTTGTTGTTGTTGTTGTTGTTGTGCTGTCATCCGTTCACACTTCCATTGGGCTCAAAGGAGCAAACGCTCCCTTGAAGCAGGCCGACTCGTAGTGCTTGTTCAGGTAGGACTTGAGAGCAAAGGTCTTGTTGCATCTCTTGCACTTGTAGTGCTTAAAGGCTGAGTGTGTCTGCATATGGGCGCGCAGGTTCGAGCGGTCGGCAAACGCCTTCCCGCAGTGCGCGCATCCGAAGGGCTTCTCGCCCGTGTGCGAGCGCATGTGTCCCTGTAAAAGCCAAGGCCTGCTGAAGGCCTTCCCGCATATGTCACACTTGTGCTTGAGGTCGTGGGTCAACAAATGCATGGCCATGGCCGGCATGGAGACGTAAACCTTCCCGCAGGTGGGACACTTCTTGGCCATTTTGCTGTCCATGCTGCGGTGCGTCTGCTTGTGTCTGCTCAAGTTGGAAGACGTGGCATATGTCTTTCCGCACTCGTTGCACGTGTGCCGCTGAAGGTTCCTGGGGCTCCTGATGGCTTTTCTCCTCGACCTCCCGTCCGTGATGAAGAAGGCGTCCACTGTGTAGCCCTCGCTGACCGCGTTGTCTCCATTGATGTAGCCCGAGGAGATCTCTGACTGCGGGCTGTCGGGCTGGTCCGAATCTGGCGCTCCATAGTCGCTGTAGATGGGTTCGGGCGAGGGCACTTTGATGCCGTTGTCGCTCTCGCCATCGTACGGTGCCGGGGTCATGTAGTCGCTGATGTAGCCTGTGAGGGGGAAGGTGATGCAACAGTTCCTGTTACTTCAGCTCGTTTAGGTGAACCCAGACGCAATGACTTTTTCTACATTAACCCGCACACGCGTGCAAAAAAAAATTTTTCAATATCGCCCCATTTCAATTAGCGTGGCAAACCATTTAAACACAATGGCGAGGAGAATTATATCACTTCGGTTATAATTGCATTTGCAGTCTTGATAGAAATTGTGCAGAATTGGGTCGATGTGTACCGAATGCACACAAGATATTACTCTGTAACCCCCAGATGCATGCATGAATATTCCATAAACGTCTGCTTATGCAAGTGTATGCAAAGCGCAGGTTATGTAGAGCGTGAATAATAACGTGAAACATGATCAAGCGTTCCCTTAATAGACTGCGTGCGTTGATAATTCACGTTTTGGTAACTCTCGGTGTAAATGTGAAGTACTTGTTGCTAGCGCTGCGTTTTGTAAAATAAAATGCGCCTGAAAGAGAGTCGAGTGCGTGCTTGAAAGAGCGCAACACCTGAAATGTGCCGACTCGACAAAAACTGATGCGCCTCACGGTGTTGAATACAATGTGACCGTGGGTCAACTACACGGGGTTGCGATTATAAACCATCAAACGTCAACATACATGCACTTGCCCTTGCGTAAACACTATCTGGATGTCAAATAAATGTGCTTACCTTTCTCGTGAAAGCGCAGGCTGAGGTCTGCCCTGGATCTGCCATAGGAGCTCTCCAGATCAGCGGATGAGAAATCATCAAGCTTAACCTTTTTGACCAGGAAAGACCTTGGCATGTTTTACGGTGAAGGGGAAAAGCACTCGTCCGGCGGTCGAATCGCTCGCTTTCCTCATGCAACGCTGGAGCAAAACGCGTTTTTTTAGTATCGTTCCTCTTCGGTAATGCCGAGAGTCGGATGCCAGCGCAGGGTTACGGTAGACCCTCGAGCCCCTGAATGCGCTTGTGTTGATGCAGCGCGACGCTGCGATGCTCACGGCAGAAATGCAACTTCAGCACTGGACAGCTCCTGTTTGGCGGCGCGCGTTCAGCACTGGACAGCTCCGCTCCGCTGCGCTCTCTGTCTTTCTTTCTTTTCCGCTCTCTTTAGTTCCGCTGGGACCCTTCACGACGATCGTATCTTCCTGGTTAGGGCTTTAAGTTTAAACTAACTAGTTCTCTATTTTCCGAGATGCTTTTCTACCCCTAACGACACAGAAAGGACAGTGAAACAGCTGAGTCTGCGTCAGCCTGTTCGCTCTCCTCTCTCCTGCTTTACCTCCCAGCTGTTCCGTCTGAAGGCGTCGGGCTTTCTGAAGTCTGTTGATCAGCTGTTGGGATTTATATGGCTGCGATCAGGTGGGAAATGAAGATGGAAGTACTTAATTTAATCCATAAAAAATCTCCCGGGACCAACATTGAACTGGATGGCTTAATGACGCTGTGAGACGTGCACGCCTTCGCCAGATTTTTCTCGAAGCCTGAAATGAGACAGAGGGGTTTATTTACATCACACATCCGTTCGGTTTTCATAAATGAAACGTTTTTGTAAACTGCAGTTTTATGTGACCATTTAAATGTAACCCCCTTTCTAGATAACAAATAATAGGCTTAACTTATTTAGGTTCTTAAAATAAATAAATACAAATCATCTTGCATGCAAATGTTCGTAATCAATTAATCATTTTGTTTGGAAAATTTTGTTGTTTTGCACTTCATTTGCAACGTTGCTATGTTACAAAATCTGCCCTCCCGTGCTGCGTTTTCGCGCGCTGCTTCTGCCGTGAACCCCTAAATCAACTACTGGCTGTGGCCTCAGGCTTTCAGGTCATTCTTTTACATCACGGTCTATAAACCAATGACTTTCTTTTCATGCAAATCACACGAATTGGGTACCAGAAGGTCCGTTTCCTCAATGATTCCAGTAGGAGCCATATGTCCGCAATTAACGCAGATCCTGGAGCTGTAGTACACACTGTTGTCTGACATCGTGTTCTCATTGTTCACTCCTTCAATGGGACGAATAAGGACGTCCCGCAGTAGGATTGTCGTTTCACAAACATTCAGACCCGGAGAGAAAGCGTTATAGTGATAGATGCTGCTTTGCACTCGTGTCTGTGGATACTAGAGGGTCATTATACCTTGTTCATTTTCTCATTTATGGCACGCAAGCCTTTCGCCCACTAAGATGCACTGCACGCACGCATTGCAATTTCACTGCAGTCCTACGGTTAGACAGATATGGAAGGTAGTAAAATAAATAAATAAATAATGCATACATGTTATTGCGACTGACTGAGAAAAAATTCAGAATTGCAAGATATTGCAAGGGGGGGGGGAGGCAGAATTGTGAGATAAAAATGTATTTATTTATTTCATAGCAGAAAAAAAATACTTTGACCTTGTCTTTAAAGAGTTATTAAAAAAGGAACAAATTGATAACCTGTGGATGCAATTTTTTAATAAAACACTTGTCGACTAAAATCTAAGGAAATATGGGGATTAAAGACAAAATGCAATCTTCTCTATATATTTTCTGTCCATTGAGTCATTAAAATGTGCATATTAGTTAATATAGCAGGCCCAAAAACGTCTTCCTCATAAAAAATGGGGGTAAAAAAACATTTTATTTTACACATATGTAAATGAGGGACAAAAATGGCTCTCGTTTCATAGAATGACCCTTAGGTTGATTCCACATTAATGTGCATGCATGTGTGTAACAGTATCACGAGCATGCATTGAATATGTAGGACACTGTTGCACAGCAGTTGACATTCCCAAGCGCGCGGAGAGGACGGCAGAAGCAGCCCACGGCGACCTGACGTTTATGCGGGGAGAAGGACGTTCGCGCACGGAGGCTTCTCGGGAAGTGCTGACATCAGCTGGAAAAACACAGGCGAAAAATATTGAAGTGCGCCTCATTTGCATAATAATGGTCTACGGTGTGTTGAGACACACCGAACAAACGTCTCGTCGGAGCTGAAATCAAAAGAACTTCATTGACATTTAATTCTCATGTACGCCGTTTTCAATGAGACCGATTCAAATCAGTACACAAGGCACTTCTGGAGCTGGTTGTAAAGACACGTGGAAGGTCAGAGACAGGATATTGTAGAAACACACTATTTACTTCTGTACTTCAACCCTGAAACGTCCACTTTTTTTGCTATATTCACATGAAGTGTCTTTTCATTTGATGCTCCTTTGATTATGTGAACTAACTGCACACATTTAGTTGAGCTATATTTCATGGAGTGTTCAGGTTAATTAATAATATTATTATTGTACATATACGTGGCTCAAAAACTTTTTCCTTTCTTTATTTTCTATGCATGTAAGGCCTTGTTAAATATCATATGAACATATGTTTATGTTCAGATGCAGATTTAGTGAAGAAAAAGGTAAGCCATCTTTCAGTCAACCCTGACCCTAATAGAAAACATTTGAAATGATCAGAAACATGTTTTAGTTGTTAATGAATCATTTTTTCTAATTGAGCACATCCTGGTTTTGTCAACTTTAGCAACCAATTTATGATTCTACCTGTGCACAAGAACGCAAACACTATCTAAATTAGCATTAAAATGTATTTTTTATTGACCAAACACTGGTTTTATAAAGAATATGCTTATAATTGCATTATTATGGAAGCGTGTTTCTGCTATGGGATGAAAAATAAAATTGGTAATTCTCACAGTTCTGTGTTTTTGTCTTATAATTAAAAAAAAAAAAAGTTGCAATTCTTCATGTCTTGTGTTTGTCTTGCAATTCTGCATCAGAATTGTGAGATATAAACTCAGAATTGCAAGGAAAAAAGTGATTTGTGAGAATAAATGTTGCAGTTACCGTATTAATGTTTTTATCCTGTGGGGGCAGCAAGCTTCCATACATTTTTGACCCTAATATGCATATATGCTTTTATATATGCTTTAAGAAAAAAACAGACATCTGGTTTGCACACTTATGTGGACCTCCAAAAAATGAGTTACTCACCCTCATGTTGTTTCAAACCTGTATGACTTTATTTCAAATAATATTAGACCCTTGACTTTTACTGGACTGACATTTTTCAAAATATCTTGTGCTGTGCTGCACAGAAGAAAGAAAGTCATGCAGATTTTAAACGACATACAGCTCTAGACTGTACAAATGTTTCGCCAGGTACCCTAAATTAATTTAACTAGTTCTATTCAAGTCAGAAATATGATTTAATTTGACCGAATCAACCTGACAATGTAATTTCCGTAGGTCAGATCAAGTAGAAATAGCTCTATAAGGACACACCTGCACTTTTTCGAGAGAAAAAGAACATCAGATGGATGGATGAAGCCATCATATACCGCTGAAAAGCTGACAAAAGAAAAAATAAGGTTAAACTCACAGCTTCAGACGATACAGGAAAATGTCACAATCTATTTCCACAGTCATGCGTTCATACAATCACAAGTTATTGCACCATCTATCTCTCTTACCAAAGCATACGTGCGCACGCGCACACACTTCTGCAGAGCACCACTCTTGTTCTCATGAGGGTGTGTCGGCTGAGACCTGATGTCCCTTTGCATCTGCCACGGCCGGCCGGTGACATTGATGGGCAGATTCAGGCTTAGCAGCTGCCCTCCGTCTCTCTTGCTCTCGCTCTGATTACAGGATCATATAGAAAATCTGCATTAAAAGGATGAATGCAGCATTGTGCTTATTTAGTCAAGCTGTTCAGCAAAATCTGCATTCAATGATAGACAGAACAACAGAGACAGATAGATAGATAGATAGATAGATAGATAGATAGATAGATAGATAGATAGATAGATAGATAGATAGATAGATAGATAGATAGATAGATAGATATGTGAACAGTGTATGAACAGTGTTTCACAATGTAAAATAAAGGAATGATGTGCAATAATCACATTAAGTCGATTACAAAAGAAAAGAAATGCTGTAATGCCTGGAGCTGTATCCTACGACACTTTAACACAGAAAAAAAAATGATTTTGGTTTCCCAGTTTCAGAGAACACTGGGATTTATTTGGGGTTATGAGAAACTCAAAGATTGTGTGTATTGCACTGAACACACAATAAGCCCATTACATGAATGTTATTGGTACAGTAATTGTCTGTTGAAAAAATACAATGTACACTGTTCTTGTGAAAGAATAATAGAGAGCTGTGCAAAAAAAGAAATGCTTAGACATGAATATTTTAGCTTTATTTTAGGATAATTCAAGCCAAATTCAGACATAGTGGTATTATTACCGAGCAAATATCTTATGAATAAAGCACAATTGTTTCATAAAAGTTTGCTTATGGCTCTGGCGCTGTGGAGAATAGCAGTCTCTACAACAGCTCCCGGTATATCCGGAAGAACATTCCATCTGGGAAGTTGCTTTGTCAGCTAGCTGACACATTGAAGTGATCGGAAGGATCATCAAAAGTTATAAAGACCTCAGAAGAGTTTTTGTCTTTTGAATAAATGTGACTCTTCTGATTCATTCTGCTGAATGCAGCATTTTCTTTGGTGAGTCAATGCAGGCGAAACAAATCATGTCAAGTTTATTGTCACTCCTCTATGGAAGCCCATTTCCGACCACAAAAAAAAGTCATGTGAGATTAAAAAGTCATAATTATTAGATAAATAATCAAAATTGTAGTAAAAACTCCACATTTTTGTCACATTTATGACTTTTATCTCAAAATTCCAACATTTTTCATAATTAGGATTTTTGTCCTTATTTCAACTTTTTTTTATCTCATTATTGACTTAATATCTCATACTAGGTCATAATTATGAGATATGTCAAAATATGACAAGTTGACATTTTGTTATAATTATGACTTCTTATCTCACTGAGTTTTGTAAAAAAAAAATACTGTTATAATTATGAGATAGAAAGTAAAAATTATGACAGTCAAAATCATAAGATAAAAAGCTAATTATTTTAAAAATTCAAAATTTTGTCATAATTGATTTTATCTCCTAATTTAGTTTTTTTAACATAATAATTATAATTATGATTTACCTAAGCAATGGAAATGGGCTTCAATACCCCTTTCATTGAGGGAAAAAAAATAAATGTGGTTTGTTTGAAACAAAAGGTCTAGATTTCTTTTTTATTGATTTATTCATTATTTGTTTGTGGCAGTAACTAAGGCATGTGTAGCGACGGGAACAAACCCCTAACACAAATTATTAAACTTCAGCATAGAACTCATCCTATACTAAGGGTGTATTCACACCTGTCTTGTTTGGTTCGAATGAATCGAACTCAAGTTCGTTTCCCCCTGAGACCTAGGGGGGACCCAGGTGAAAGAGGTGGTCTCGGTCCGCTTCCAAACGAACTCTGGTACGGTTGAACGGATGAACCAATGAATGGATGACCTCAAGCACACGTGTGGTTTTGTTTACGGTTTCTGGTTCACTTGCAAAAACGGCAGTGTGAAAGCGAACCGCACCAAACAAAAAAAATCAACATTGTATTTGGTCCGGACCAAAGCAAGTGAACTAGCAGACTTTCCTGGTGTGAATACACCCTAAATCATCAGATTTAACAATTTATGCCTGGCAATGGAACAAATTAAAACAAGATTTTGCAGTATAATGTGAAGGAAAGAAAAGCAGGTGCTGTATGTGTAGAAGCAGGTTCAAACTGCTCTCAGGCCTTTCATTTCCACTCTTACTCCTAATGGAGAGTTTAAACCTTAATCTCACAGGAGCGTCACCCCTTCATCCAACGCTTCAGTGCTCATGACGATAGGGAACCCTCCGTGGAGGACCTTTTGACCCATACCATCCTGACCCTCTACGCTCCAGTGGTCATTAGAGGGGAGGGGACTGACTCTCTCGTTCCCAGCATGCTCTGACAAGCGCATGCATACACTCACACATGGGGCTTCTCTTGAGAAAATCAGCTATCAGTCTAATCTGTGTGGCTCAGGAGGCTTGAGAGACATTAATCTTATTTGTCATAACCGGTCTCTGGAGAACAGACCCCACCGGCCCAACCCACGGCCCAAATGGAGGGGAAAGGGGGGCGCGCCCCAGGAAACCCCATATCGCACCCATGCAGTCCCTAAAGCTAATTAGATGTGAGAGTTAAAGAAACTACGAGGGGGACAAAGGTGACATTATGTAGATTCCCGTTTCGTTTTGGCCCTTCTGAGAGCAAACGGAGAAGATTAAGAAAACGGGAGTGTGCGGACAGGCTGATAAACCTGCTTCGGCTCAGGAGCTTCAGACGGGCGTGGATATATTTGTCGACTGGCTTGTTATTTTGGTCAGTTCCAAACACGCTGATTCGACAGAGTTCCTAAAACCTTAAAAATTAAAACTGCCTAATGCAGTAGCTCTCAACTGGTGGGTCACGACCCCAAAATGAATCGCAGTTCCCTTCTGAAGTGTCATGGACAGCGGGAACTACAACTAAATTCAAATAATAAAATGCAACTTTTAGACTGCTAAAATATCTTCTTTTTTTTATTAAAAGAGGGAACACTTACCATAACCGTTGTTGTTGATATCAACTGGTCGTCCAATCTGAATGCAAATTCATCTGTTACTTGTAGAAACTAAATTGGGTGCAACATGAACATGCCCTCGTCCTCAAGAATCATGAACAAACTACACAATTCAAATAAATTTGCAACTCAATTGAATTCCTGCAGCTCAAACAGCAGATCATGGGACGAGCAACGCTAAGGTCATGGTTTCGATTCCCATTAAATGCAAGAACTGATAGAAAAGTGTATATAACTTGAATGCAATTTAAGTCGCTTTGGATGAAAGTGTCTGCCAAATGTAACGTAAATGAGGATAAACATGGTTTTGTGCCGTAAAATATTGACTGCTGAGAGCATTCACTTTTCTATGATAAATAATTGGTATAAAATCTTGTTCCTGAAGCAAAACCATCTGAAAAGCAAAAGCACTGACCTATTAAACTTTATAGAACTAAAACCAGTATGGAATGGTACAAAATCAACTTTAACAACAGTTGAAAATTTTTCATAATTTTGGCTTTTATGACATACTATCTCATAATAGCTTTTTGTGTCATAATTATGACTTATCTCATAATTTTGAGTTTTTATCTTAGAATTATGATTTAGAATGTCATAATTTTGACTGTGTTGTCATAACCGAACAAATCCTTAACTCTAAGCAAACATAAAAATAGAAGATCTATTTAAAGCAAATAATAAAGATGTTTAAGTGTTTTATTTTAAGGACATTTTTGTTTTTCTTTTCTGTGTAAATTGGGTTCCAACTAAAACAATCTTGTTTCTCGAGCAAAACCAGATGAAAAGCAAAAGCACAGACCTAATAAATGTTGCAGAACTAAAAACCTTGACTTTGAAATAGTCCGAAATCAGCACTAATCAGTGTGGTGCGCACAACAGTTGAAGACAACTAAATTGTCATAATTTTGACTTTTATCTCACAATTATGACTTAGTATGACATAATTATGACTTTTTATCTCATAATGGCTTTTTGTGTCATATAGTAATTATGACTTATTTGTGACCCTGGCAGTGAAAACCCAGCTAAAGTCATTTTTTGTGAGAACATTCTGTGAAAATGTAACCTTGATATCTTTAATATTGAATGAGCAAGACCATGTCAATGATTAAAATCATAGTGAAATCAATGGTTGAAATCTCATAATTAGATTTTGAGACTTTAGCTTGTATTTCACAGAGAATGTCACATTTGACTTAGTATCTCATAATTATAACTTAGTATGTCATAATTCTGACTGTTTTGTCATAATTGAACAAACCCTTAACTCTAAGTAAACCATAAAAATTGAAGAAATTTTTAAAGTAAATAAGAAAGGCATTTCAGTGTTTGATTTAGGACATTTTAGTTTACTTTTCTGTGATAAACAGTTGGGTTCCAACTAAAACAGTATTGTTCCTCAAGCAAAACCAAAAGCACTGACCTAATAAACGTTACAGAACTAAAGCCAGTATGAAATCGTTACTCAGTGTGGCGCACACAACAGTTGAAGACAACCAACAGTGGCAGTCGACAATTTGAGCTGAACGTGGCCGGAGGCTGAGGACAGTTAAGACCTCTTCTGTTCCTTGACCTTTAATTGGGACAATGCCGCGTCCACAGCTCTCTTTGTCTTTCGGCCTGCGGAGGCATCATTAAGGCGGTGTGTGGGCGCAGAACTGAAGCCAGCACTGTCATTGTCATTAGCAGAGTCCGGTGGAAGATGTGTGAAGACATCCAGGCCACTGCGTTCAATGAAGAACAAATAAAGAGAGCAGGACAAAGGAAGGCCAACTGGTAAATTGAGGGTACACATGTGGAGCGGGGAACTCTAACCTGTTTTACATAGAGCCGATCAACAGGGGAATAGAGCGGATTAGCATTTTTATTGCGCAGCGAAAAGCCCCAGCATCCTGGTGCGCGCCGGCCTCCTCCCTCCCTCCGTCGTGTCACCTGTCCCATGCCTCCGAGGCTCTGGGATGGCGACGCGCCCCTGGCTTTCGCTCAAACGCACGCTGTTTGTGTGTGCACCTGTGCTGCCGCTTGTGTAAACGTGAGCACGTGTGGCATGCGTGCAAATCATGCATGTGTAAGAAACATGGGTGATTTGTGAATAACATCAATTAAATCTATCTTGCCTGAGGAAATTTATTTAGCTCTTTTGTAGCTCTGGAGGTTTCAATTAAGTAACGAAGTCACAGATGTGTCTCCTTCTGAGAAATAAAAACAGAAACAAGTGAGTCAGTTGTTGAATACAGAGCAATAAAATGAAAGTGAAATTTGATAAGAAGAGTTTATTAAACTAACTGTGACAAGATATCAAAGTCAATCAAAAGAGATCTCATATAAACTCAAACATTTCTCATCAAAAGATGCTCTTTACATTCATTTTATAGCTTTATACTCATTTTTGTGTTTTTTTATTTCTTTAAGAAATTGAAGGAGAAACATCTAAGACAGAGTTGATAATTTAATGAATCAGAAGTGAGAATCTCCTGAACCGCGAAAGAGCAAGCTCTGAATAATAAAAGTTTTATCTGTGAGCATGTAAATATTAACTACTCAGTGTGGTCATATTATATAAAGATGCATTTTTGGCAGTTTACGCATTTGGGAGACGCTTTAGTTAGGCATGTTAGTGCCTTGCTCTACTGTTTGAGCTTCACAAATCTTGTGATCCATTTAATTGCTTTCTCTTAACACCAATAAATTGAATATGGTCATTCCTATACCCCTTTAAACAAATGAGCCAACTGTTGTCATAATAGCCAGTCAACCAATCTTTTTGTGTATTTACAGTACCAAGCATTTACCAAGCTAATTTCACAGCGTCCAACAAATATTTACTGTTAAATCATTGACTGATTAGGGATATTTCAGTATACTAACCAGAAAAACAAATTCCTTGCAAATATTTCGACAATCGCGTTGTGTGTTTGTACTTTCTGTCGTCTGCTTTTAGGTATCACATGATCGCGATGACCAACTCTCGAATGAATCAGTTTGCAGTCGGTTCTTTTCGATGAATCAGTCAAACGGCTTCGCAAAATGGTTCGCCATTCACTCTGAATCGTACAAACATTTGCGGGAGACTTTAGTTTTATGCCGGGTTCAGACTACACAATATTTTTGTCGGTCACGATAGTCACTGTGTCAGATTACACGATTTTGACTCCTAAAATCTTGTCGTGTCGTGGACAAGAAACATGTCAGACTACACGTTGCATCCCGACCATTCATGTCATCGAGAAGACGGAACTAGCGACTGACTTCCGAAAACCAGAGTATAAACATTGCTGAAGCGCTTCCGCTATAGTTCGCCAGCATTTTTCTTTCTTTGTTCTGTCGTGGTAGTCCCTCGATGACACATCATACAGGCAGGAGTACTGTTGCCACAGCTCCACGAACCTTTCCTCCATCTCATAATTCCTAGCAGCACCATCATCTCTCCTTCGTTTTGCCATGTTTGAAACCTGTGTATG
>NW_015505782.1:725244-748957 GCF_001515645.1 Sinocyclocheilus grahami
AAAACTCCGCATTTGAACAGTCAATAGCAAATACTTAAACTAATAACAAAACATACTTACAGTCGCTGATTCAGAAGCGCCAGATTGTCATAGCAAAGTCGGAATTTACCCTTTTTTTGGGGGGGAAATAGTTTTTGTGCACAGCCAGCCTTGTACTCTTCTAGGCTAAAAAAAAAAAAAAAACCGTTGTCCATAAAATGTGTTGCACAAATTCAAACATCTGGGTTGTGCTGTTCTGTTGTAAATAAATCTTAACCAATGATTCCTAATTGCATCTACTTCCGGAAGGCCAAATAAGGTGCTTTTTCTTTCGCACTGAATCACACAGCATTTCCCTGACATGGCTGCATCAACACTACTGCTGTTCCTGAAACCACACCTTCTTTCTTTGCATGCATATTTGGGCTGCATTATGCTAATATTTCCACATAGTGACGTAGGTATGTGGGGGCGTGTTAGAACGAGCCATTTTAGGTAGGCGTGGTTGACTCTTAACTTTTATAAAGAATATCTCTTTGGATTTGAGACTTTAGTCTTTGCAACTTTACAGATCTTCTTTATGCACCAAGAGCTTGTAACACTCCAAAGAGAAAGGAAAACTTGAAATCGCATCATATGACCCCTTTAAAAGATTTGTTCGAAAATGCCGATTCGGTCACGAACAAAACACCATAGTTCATTCACTAACGAACTGAATCGTTTGAAGCGTTTTCTCTGGCAGTAAAACTTTAACGTGATGTTATAGATGAGCTTACAAGGAACGCTGGATAAAGTGGATATTTACCAACGATATCAATGGAGACAAAACTTATAAGACAAATCCTGTCGTTTTTTTAAGCGACGAATACGTTTTTCATCAATTCAACACCTGCACGTGCTATAGGTACAGTAACTCATTTCAGTCCAATATACGATCAAAACACGAACATTACATGAAAGCACTTTCTACCAACAAATAAAGTGGCGTTAACTGTTTTTTTTTCTTTTTTTTTAAACAATTGGCTTCATGTATCATGGAAATACCATTGTAAATGAATACATTAATCATTCAATACCATATTTAAATACATATCAAAGTGTAGTATTGCCACCTGGTACTATAGCTGTACCATGGTAACCTACTTATACAATATGTTACTTTTATGAAAGATAATTTTGAAAACCTTCATTTAGCCTCATGTAATGTGAATTAAGTCTTTTAAATATGTTTTATTGCCTATTTATGGTAGTGCTACTTTGTTGTATCATTGTTTATATTTATTTCAGTTTGTGATTCTGGATATTTATGAATGACATATCATGCATTTTCAACATCTTTCAAGCTTTTCTATGCACATTTGATTTGTTAGTATTAAAATATAGGTCAACTTTCAGTGTTTATCCTCTGTGTTTAACTCTAGGTGCCACATGAGGCAGGGCTGGCATTGGTTGACTAGTGGTAAAAAGCTGTGTAATTATTCTTAAGTATGTAGCATGTTTGGTCTTGGGAGGATGTGACGAGAATGTTTGAGATCTGTTGAAATAAAAAAAATTGACACTTTTGATTCTGAATGCAGACTTTGGTATCACTACAAGTCTGACCTGTTGAAACCGCTTTTGAAATAAAATACAAGGTGAAGACTGTTAGGTTAAAGGTTAAAAGGCCTTTTTCCCATTTGCTTCGCATTATGTCATTGCTGTCTTGAGACAATTGAGATGTAATTTGTGAATTTTCTTTCCTACAGGTTCACACATCTTCTACGACCTGAGGAAGACACTGTGATGGAAATGGGCCCTGTTTTTAGCCAATCAGGTGTTGCGCTGCCCCACGTCCTCTTTGTTTTCACCCACTTCTCTCCATTACGCTGGTGCTCGGGCTCTTTATGAGTCGAGCGTGTTCGTATCGAGTGTCTGGGTCAGAGGAAGATGGGGGCAGGTGGAGTTGTTTAGCTGAACCCTGATGAGTCTCTGAGAGATGAAGTGACTTCCATAGCATCAGTGTAGTGCAGTCAGCAGAGGTTTGTGTGGCTCGAGCAATCTCATTATCCCTTAAATGGGAGACGCAGAGTCTATCAGTGTCAAGAGACTGACATCAGATACGGGGAACGGGGGCGTCCGTGGCTCTCCACGCAAATAACCTTGCTTTCCTCCGCTCTGTCTGTCTCTCTTTCTTCAAAAATCTTCTGAGAGCATTAAGCTGCTGTTGATGCACTCAGTTTGTGTTTGAAATATATACTGGAATATATTTAATATTTAATTATGCATGCTCATTTCCCATATTTTTACATTTAAATAACATTTACCCTAATCTAGTGCTCGGTTAAAATTTATTTATTAATTGCTATTTAGCAAAAATAATATTTAATCTGAAAATGAACATCCATTTTTTATAATGTACAAATTTCATATTGTATTATGTAGTGTTTTATAGCAAAACTGACTTAGTTTTTAAATATGGTCTAGTAGTTTAGTGTAATATACAGTAGCAGTATTTAAAATGATTGTTTGTAGTTTTTTGTGTTGTATTATAATTAATTTATCGATTAATGGCCATAACATGAAAAGTGAAATGATCGGCATATCCATATTGGACCGAATTTTAATATCCATGCATCCTTAAAAACTGATCCTGTCAGTGCCTAGTTGAGTTGTGTATTTTCTGTTTTTGTGTGTGTGGTGAATTATTAGCATGAAATTATTGAAATTCAGAAGACATCTGGAAACCAAAATGAAAAATTGTGTTGCTCAGCCTGTGTTATGTTGACAACCTCAAGCCTGTTTACCGACTGCAGCATAAGCCTGTTGAAACCTCGTTCAGTGAGTCAGAGTTAATTATCTAAGAGCCAGACTCTCATCTGATTGTCATGGTTTGATGCTCGTCTATGTTTGTGTGCCAAACACAGAACATGCAACACACGAAAAGCTGAACTGCGCATGACCACAAACTCTGCCTAAAAACTGTCAACTGATTGCAAATTTCAGTTGAATTTATTGCATGATATGTCAGTTAACTGGTCAAATTAATCACAATTAGCTGCTTATGTCAATATTTGTTAAAAAAGCATCAAATGAAGATTAATTTGATGCTTTCTTTTCCTCAGTAAACATCGATTAATTCATTAAGTTAAATTATTCTGACAACATTAAAATAGCCAAAAAGTGATGTATAGTACACATGCAGACAGATATATTTTGCTTCATTTGGTATTTTGCACTTCTTAAAACTATGCCAAGTTAAAAAGTAGATGAAAAACACATTTCAAGACACTTGCGCGCTGGTCCATGCTGTTGAACTTATATTTTAGTGCATTACATTTTTCTATAATTAAAGAAATTGGCTAATTCACCCAAAAATTAAAAGTTTGGAGAAATGTAGCATTACATCACTTGCTCACCAGTGGATCCTCTGCAGTAAATGGGTGCCGTCAGAATGAGAGTCAAAAAACTGATAAAAACACAATAATACACACCACACCACAACAGTCCATCAAGTCTTGTGATACAAAAATCTGCATGTTTTTAAAAAAAAACTGATCTATCATTAAGAGGTTTTTAAATTCAAACTGTTGCTTCTGGCTAGTTCTCGATCCATAATGTTGCTTTCTCCAGTGAAAAAGTCATCTGGTCTGAATCAGCAGAGAAATATGCACAGATCAAGCACCGTTTACAAGCAAAAACAGTTCTAAACAAAAATTTGTGTGGATTTTGATATAAGAGGACAACAGGAGATGGAGTTTTTTTTTTTTACTGGAGAAAGCATTATTATGCACTATGGACTCATATTTTGATTAGAAGTGACAGTCCAAAGTTAAAATGCTTTTTTACAAACGTGCAGATTTTCGGTTCACAAGACGTTGATGACTGGAGTGGTGTGGATTACTTATAGATTATTGTGGTGTTTTTATCAGCTGTTTGGACTCTCATTCTGACGGCACCCATTCACTGCAGAGGATCCATTGGTGAGTGATCTAATGCTAAATTTTTCCAAATCTGTACTGATGAACAACAAACACACGGATGGCCTGAGGTTGAGTACATTTTCAGCAAATGTAATTTTTGGATGAACGGCTCCTTTAAATAAATGAACACATTAAATTGACAGCCCTACTAAAACTTGCACTCATCCGTGTGTGTTAGTGTGTGCTCAATGTTTCAGTATGTGCCTGCATGTTTGTGAGATCAGGCTCTGTGTTGTCTCTGAGTGTTTTTCATTGTCTGCCTCCGTATCATCTGCTGGTCCCTGCGGAGGTGGCCTGCATGCCGTAACCAGTGATTTGGATGCAGAATGCAGGTCTGCAGCACTGCGGCTGCATGCTGTGCAAGGCCTGTGCGCTGTGCAAGGTTTTTTGGCAGCGTGCATTGCTGTAAAACAGACGCACTTCACCTTGTGTCGCACCATCATGCGCCACAACTGTCAGGGTTTTGTGCCATCTGGAGCGAGATTTAGAGAGAGACAGAGATTGGTGCGTCACAGCTGATTCTAGTGTTCATCCAGACTGGCAGGTCAGGACAACTGATCATATAAACGTGATGTTTTATTGTCCTTTGCACTCTGGAAATCCAGTTTTATTGTTCAGAAGTTGCTCTTTTGTTGCTCAGGGGACATGATGGAGTTCTCAGTTGTGTTTAAGTGTCAACTTTGTCTTTAAAGTTCCTCCTAAAATTATTTTAGAAATAAAAAAATAACCTCAAATGAGTCAATAATTGACACCCAGTAAGAGTATATGAGAAATATTTGAGTTCATATTGAGATTTGATTGCCAATTTAGGCATCTTTTGCAAATTGGAGCACGGTATAAGACATTGTTGAGATCTCTTCTGAAACTAGAGGAGAAGAGATTACTGGGATCTTTCTTAGAGAGATGAAGCAGAAAATGTCTCAATTTGTTCTCCATTTAATTTCATTGCTATCTAGGAGAAACAAATGAGACATTGATTTTTGATGATCAATTATTGTCAAGATCTATTTTTACTGATTTGTCAGCTTGGAAAATCTGAGCATAGTTTGAGACACTGTTAAAATAGCCTACTGAAACTCTATGTGTGAGATACCGTTTGACAGTTATTTGATTATTTATTATCAAACATTATTTTTACTGATACTTCTTAGTATTGAATCAAATTTATTTTTATAAATATTTCATATATTTAAAAAAACGAATTTGTTTAAACATTTTAAGAGATTTTTTATCAATTTTTATCTCATCTTGTAGACCATCGTGGCCCTATTTAATTATTTATTTATTATTTTGTGATGCATTTTGGAATAGAATTTTCGAAGGGTGCATGTGATGTTAGCTTAGAATTTGGCCAAAGAAGGGCGTATAATGTTGTTGCCTACCTTTTGAAACAGCTTTCATGTCTTCAGCACACCTATGATGCCTAAAAATTCTGTCTACATAGGCAGCGCTCTAGATTTTGTAAAAGAGCAGTCAGCTGTTGGCAGACAATGATTTGACGTTGGGGAGTTATGACTGTATGTGTGTGTGTGTAGGTCAGCCTTCTCTCTACTATCCTCCAGATGGCCCAGGTGACGTCGTAGATGCGCATGTTTGAAGATGGAGAGAACGGAAGATACACACTCTATCAGACATGTGCTCCTCAAACATCTCCATGTAAACATCTGTGGAGACATGACAACGTCAGATTAATCACTGCAGTCTGGAACACACTGCTGTGCCACACACGCTTGCACGCCAGACAAACCCATCACACACGCTACAGTGTGTGTGTGTGCGCTGAATACTAATGCAGATTAGCTCCATCTATATCCGGCTGTCTGTGTTTGGACACCCTCCATCTTTTGCATATTGACAAAATGCTTTCCTACAGGGCAGCCCAGTGTCCTTAATTCGACTGTACGGGACACGGCACGATTGAAACGCGGTGGTTTTCAACTGGTGGAGCGCAGGTCTGTTTAGGAAACATGCAACCTAACCACAATTGTGCATGAATTCCATGGGGTTAGCGAAATATTGGCTGAGCAACTTTTTAAAAAAGGGAAAATTCTTCTTATGTTGTTGACATCACAAGTCCGTTCAGTCAAACTGTACCACAGGTCTGTTCTGATACAGAAATAAAAAGGCTTTGTTAAAGGCTCTGCACTTAGTTGTATTTGAAGCCCAATAAAACTACCCAAGGTGAAGAAACGTTAAATACTTGATACAAGGATAAATATGTTTAGAAATATGTTTGTAATGTAAATGCAATACTTAACGTTTTATTATTTTAATCATTTGTGTTCTGGAAAGCTGAATTGCTTCTTGATGTACGATCTAAAATCCTGAAGAAAATATATGAAAACCAGTTCTAATATACAGTAATGTTTTCAAAAGAAGGCTGCATTTATACAGTAATGTGAAATATTATAGCAATTTAAAATAACTGTTTTATATTTGAATATGTTGTAAAATGTCAGTTATTCCTGTGATGCGCAGCTGGATTTTCAGCATCATTACTCTAGTCTTCAGTGTCCCATGATCTTCAGAAAATTATAGAGCGATTAAACTTCTTGCTTGTTGCAGTAGCACTGCATTATCCACTAAAGCAGAGGCAGCTGGTGCCAAATGCGAAACCTTTAGTTCGGCTTGGGATTTAAAAAAATATCATCTCATTCATGGCCGTCTTCTAGAGCATCTGCATTTGGAACATTTGCGAGTCATACATCTTCGTTTTGACATCTTGATGGCTGTTGATTGCATGAAATGCGTAAAAAGTCAGGCATTAGTGGAGTTATTGCAGCTACAGCTTCCTATTGACAAACAGGCCAATTCTGTTCCACAAAATATGCCTTCAATGCCTCAAACTGTGAGTTCATGAAGTGTTGTCAGCCCATCATCAAAGCTTTGCTGCATGCATGAACTGTAGTATACAGTGCTCAAAGCTTATTGCAATAATGCTGCATTATCCACTGCAGCAGAGGCTTCTGGTGCCACATGCAAAACCTTTAGTTTGGACATCTTGAAAATCTTAGTATCTTCCAGATCATAGCCGTTGTCCAGAACATCTGCATTCACAATAGATGTGAGTCTGGCATCTATATTGACAGATATTGATTGCATTAAATGCATAAAAATCATGTGTTATTAGCATATTGCAGCTACTTCTTTCTATTAACAAACAGGCCAATTCTGCTCTACAAAATACGCAAAAAAAATACGATTTCATAAATTGTCAAAGGGCTGTCTTCAAAATCTCTGCCACAGACAAATTCTAGTATAGAGCTATCAGACCGCTTGTTGCAATAGTGCTGCATTATCCGCTGAAGCAGAGGCAGCTGGTGCCGAATGCAAAACCTTTAGTTCGGGCTGCTTGAGAATCTCAAAATATCTTCCCGACCGTGGCCGTTGTCCAGAACATCTGCATTCAGAACTCTTGCGAGCCGGACATCTGTCTTGATGGATTCCGATCGCATTAAAAAATGTGTAAAAAAACTGCATTTTTGTAGAATGTCGCAACTACTGCTTTCTTTTTACAAACAGGCCAAATTCACTTCACAAAATAAGCCTTTAATACTTCAAACTGTGATTTCATACATTGTTATAGGCCTGTCATCAAATGCTCTGCTGCTTGCAGGAATTCTTGTTGCAATAGTGCAGCATTATCCACTGGAGCAGAGGCAGCTGGTGCCGAATGTGAAGCCTTTAGTTCGGACTGCTTGAGAATCTCAAAATATCTTCCCGGTTGTGGCCATCGTCCAGAACTTCTGCATCAGTCGCAAAGAGTTGAGTGCAAGCGTTTCGATTTTGAATTGGGAACATCTGCCTCAATGGCTATCGTTTGCATGAAATGCGTAAAAATCCGACGTTAAAGGAATATCGCAACTGCAGCTTCCTTTTGACAAACAGGCCAAATCCGCTCCACAGAATGCACCATTAGTGCTTCAGACTGTGATTTCATACATTGTTGTAGGCGCGTCGTGATTGAGTACCAGCTGGATGGAGGCGGCGGAGTAAACTTGGAACCGAACCACAAAGGCCAAATCGCTACGGGCGCCCCAGCGTGTTTGCCTTCTCTAGAAGTCGGGATTTTTGCTGTTTGGAAGTCAAACGCTGTTCGGTGTGTGTTTGTTTTTCTGGGTCTGTGTGTGTCTGTCAACACAGACGGCTCTCGAGGGGGGACGGCCGTCCTCCAGCAGACAGCCAAAGGGCTAATTACGGAATAATAAGGAGGGAGAGAGGACACATGTGCAGGGTTTCAGCAACCACCACGACACACAAACACACACCCGTTACGGCACGCTCGTGTTAGATGGGGTATCGTTCCAAAAAAAGCGGGTCCCTGAGGTCCTTCTCGGCTGTTCACTCACCTATCGCATCCCTCTGCGCAGGTGCTGAGGGGGCGGAGAGACAATTTCCAGCAGATGATCCTCACTCACAAAGCCTGCGGCCCCGCAGTCCATCAATACCAGACGGGGTGGGCTGGGTGACTGTTATTGAGCCACCGGTCAGCTCTATCTATCACAGGCCGGTGAGGAGCAGGTGTGGGCCGGACGGGCGGCAGTCGGGAAGCGCCGAGGGAGGCCCCACATGCGCATCGTCGCCCCAACACTTTTCCAATTTGCCGTAATTAGCCCCCACACGGGCCGGGCTCTGAGCGGTGGGAACCGTGGCCTCTGCTTTGGATCAGCTGCGTTAAACCTCCTGTGACGTCTAAACTCTTAATTCACCGCTACATTAACAGTACATTTCAAATTTGAAATATAAGTACATAGCAAATAAGAAATATGTGAATATGATTCTTGAATAATATATCTTGAATCTAAAAGTTTTAGAAATTAAAAATGTTGAAATACTGAATAAATTTAAAAGTAAAAATTATATTTAAAAAAATAATTATAAAAAGTATTTTGACAAATGATAAAAAATTCAAGTAAAATGAAACTTATTAAATGTAATTTAAAGTGCCCCTATTATGACATTTTTACGGTTCCTAATATTGTTTTAGATAAGGATTACAATAGGATTACATGCATGCAAGGTCAAAAAAACGCTTTCGTTTTCTCAAAATATGCATTTAATATCACCTCATTTTCCAGCGATTCTCAAACGATTCGTTTGAAGCCGTTCAAAGATTCAGTCTCTCTAAACCCCTCCTTTCCGTGAGCCTGCTCTGCTCTGATTGGTCAGATGGCTAAGTCTGTTGTGATTGGTCTACGGTGTACAGCGCATGTCGGAAACTATACGCCTATTTCAATAGTTCTGTATTTTGAACACTCTATAGAAAATATAAACATCTATTATTTATTTATCATACTTACAAGTTGTGATTCAGTGGAGCAGCTGGTCCAAATAAACTGGGTACTGAGCCATCTTTCAGCAGCAAGCGTTTTGTGAATCCCGCGTTGAACTCCCCGAGATTAGAGAAGCAATCGTCAGTAGAATGACGTGTTTGTAGGCGGGGGCAAGTTGTTCGTGGCCAGCCAACGTAGAACATAGGCGCGCATTATGCAAATGTGTTACCCTGTGACGTGTAGCCGTCACGGAAGTGGGATTCGAATTACTAACGACTCGTTTCAGCTGTTCAGAGTCGATTCTTTATTTTGGGAGACAATAACTTTATTTATCATGCACTTTCAGCTTTACAACTTTGCAGATCGTTTACATTCAAATACAGTTACATTACACACTGCATGAAAGGCAATAGTGGAAATGGCATAATAGGGGCACTTTAAAAATGAAATGTAAAAAAGATTATAAAGAGATTATAAAATACTAAAATGTATTACAGTATATTTGAAATACTGAGAAATTTTACATTTAATTTGCAAAACATAATTTTAAAAAATAATTAGTAAAATGTTTAAACATTTCAAATTTGAAATATAAATACTAAAGCAAAAAAAAGAGTAAAGAAAGATTAATAAAGATTAAAGAAAATATTTGAATAATATTTTGACTAAAAAGAAAGTTTTATAAATAAATTATTAAATAAATATTTACCAGAAGGCCTAAAGTTTTATGTTTTGAATATAAAATGATTTTTGAATAATATATTTGACTGTTTTAAATGTGAAATTCAAATAGAAAATATTTAAATGTACTTGGACATGATTTTGAAAATGTTGAATATAAAAATTAGTATAAAATGACTTTAAAATAGATCTAAAAATATCCATGATATATGCAAATATTTTTTATCTGCATTTGTATTTATAGTTTAAATGTATAATACAAATTGAATGTAAAAAATGTAATTGATTATGATTTTTGAATAATATTTTGATTGTAAAAACAAGTTTTGGAAATATGAAATGGTAAAACTTTTGACAAGTTAAAGTTGCAAATATTTGAATATATTTCACATTTGAAATATAAATACAAATGCAAATAAAAATATTTGTTTGAATATGATTTTTTAATATAAAAGTATATTTAAAGTCTAATATTCCTCAAAAGATAAACTAAAACAAAAAGCCTAACACTTTTCTAGTTTGCCTGTGATTAGCCCCCATGTGGCCCGGGCTCTGAGCAGGGGCCACCAGCGGGAACCGCGGCCTCTGCTCTGGATCAGCTGTGTTAAACCTCCTGTGACATCTAAACTCTTAATTCATTGCTACATTAACAGAGTCGATTAACATACGCACGTATCCCCCTGTGATCTCTTAACGGGCACCTTGATATCCGCCAACCGTCTGCCCCAAATCACCCCCATCGCCATCACCGAGATGCCGTTTAATTGGAGAGGTGTCACAGATGATACACTCGGAGCGGCCAAAACAGACAGGAAGATCCCAAATGTGACCCTCGTTTAAACGCCAAACGCCTCGCTCTGTTATTTAGAGGATAATGCTGGAGAGATTTCACAGATGCGGCTGTAAAGCAGCGCGCCGTTTAACCAATCAACGAATTATCAAATCTGCGATCGGAGGAATCAGCCATATTAGCAGGCAGTTGAAACACAAATGCGCAGCCCTGAGGGTGCCGAGGATTTGATTTGGGAGACGATAACAGCTCGTGAACAAGCTCTGCGGTGCATCTCCGCAGAGGAACACAACATGTGCTGCGTATCTGCATAGATTAGGCTTCAGTGCTGCGATTGGAACGTGAAGCAATAGTTATGGCTGATAGGCATTTGGTTTCGAACCTTGGTTTCGTCTCTGAAGATATATCTAAAGCGTGCAATCCACCCAATCAAACTTTACACAGGTCTGTTTTCATTCTTGCAGACGGCAAGAAAAACAGTGCTCAGTAAGTGTAATTGTGTATAATTTGGATAGTGAAATAAAGAGGCTTTTATTGTTGACGTCAAAGGATGTGTGCAACCAAACTCTACAGTAATTTGGTGCAAAATAAAACACTAAGAAAAACAAAATACATCAAAGCCATAATAAACTACACAAAGCCAAAAATAAATGCATAAAAAACATCAAATACTTTTCTGTAAGATTAAATATTGGTATTGCATTTCAATTTCAAATTTGAAATATAAATAAAAATATTTGAATGCATTTGATTATGATTCTTGAATATTTTTATAAATATAAAATTAGTTTCACACACACACACACACACACACACATTATTTTAATGCATTTTAGAGTTAGCTTATTAAACATCTAAAATATGCTAATATATTCAAAACAAACTTTCTACAAGAATAAATATGATTGGTCTAGTGTCATGTAAATAGTTGTTGCTATTTTTATCAATTTTTATGCATTTTAAAGTTTGCTATGTAAACCATGCAAATATATTTCAAACATTACTTTCTACAAGAATAAATGTTTAGGCCACAGTGTGATGTCAATATTTTTTGCTGTTTGTATTAATATTAATGCATCTTAATGTTTGATTATTAGACATTATCTAAGCTGTGCAGTGTATTAAAAATATTAAATACTTTTTCTACAGCAATGATGCAAATATTTTAATTAATATTAATGCATTTTAAAGTTCCATTATTAAACCATAAATAACTTGTATAAAAACATTAAATAAGTTCTCCAAGAGTAAATATGTTTAGACCACACACACACACACACACATTTCCCGCACCAAAGGGAGAAGACCAGCTCCGATCAGTGTTTGCTCTGTCCTCACGTCGCCAATCTTCCCCTCTCAGATCAACCTCGGACCATTTATCGCATGATTTCCTTCAGGCTGCGGATGCAGCTGGGGACGGCGGTGTGTTGCAGGTAGGGGATTGTGGGAGAAGATTGAGGGACGCCAGACAGGTGCTAAAGTTTCAATGCCAGTGAGAATTGATCCAAGCTTGGCCCACATTCCCTTCCATCACGCACCAACAGAGAATTTTGTGTAACGCGCTCATATAAGTGCAGTATTTTGGGATTTTACGTCGATACAAATTTATCGGTTTCATACGTGTATTAAATATTTATGCATGTATGAAATGTTTATGCATATTTTTTATAATTGTGCTCACTGTTTACGTGTAGAATGATATCTACAAGATAGTTAATGAACAAAATAGTGACTAAAATTTAAGTTTTATTTTTGTATACAAAATATTAGAATTTTTCAAATTTGAAATAAATACAAATCTTCAAATATTTTTTTTAAATCTATTTAAAAGTATTATAAATATAAAAGAATGAAATATTAAAAGTTTTATAATTTAGAATTGAAAAAACTCAATATAAAATATTTCAATTTTATAAAAATTTTTACAAAAATAAGTTTTATAAATATAAATGGATCAAATATAGGCTCAAATTAAAGTTATTTTTAATATAAAATCTTTGTATGTATTTCCAATCTTCAAATATAAATACAAATGCAAATAAAAGAAAAATTGAATGATATTTGAATGTCCTACAGTATTTCGAATATAAATATAGGTTTTGTAAATATATAATGAAATATTGACTAAGGTGATCAAAGATTTAATGATTTTTGAATGGAAAATATTTGAATTGCTAAACATTTAAAAATTTAAATACAGATACAAATACAAATATTTGACCTTTTTTATATAAAACTTTGCACATGTAAATACCACACCCACACTTAACTCACAAAAAGGTCCCATTTGTTAACATTAATTAATGCATTAACTATTACCTAACGGTGAGCAATGCGTTTGTTAATCTTTGATAACATTATCATTTTGAATACAACTATTCATTGTAAGTTTGTTTTAGCTTATTAAAAAAATGCTAACAGATACAACATTTGATTTTAATAATGTACATTTAAATGTTGAAATTAGCATTCATTTGTGCTTTAGAAGTATTTTGCATTGCTAGTTCATGTTAACTAAAGTAGAAAATAAGTTTTATTAGTATAAAATGATGAAATACTGACTAAAATTAAGTAGTGCTGTCAAACGATTAATCGCAATTAATCGCATCCAAAATAAAAGTTTTTGTTTACAGAACATATGTGTGTATACTGTGTATATTTATTATGTATATATAAATACAAACACATGCATGTATATATTTAAGAAAAATATGTTGTTTATATATGAAATATATTTATATATAATAAAAATTAAGAATATAAATGTATACATGTAAATATTTTCAAAATATATACTGCATGTGTGTGTGTATTTATATATATATAGTAAATATACACAGTACGCATACATATACTGTATTATGTAAACAAAAACTTTTATTTTGGATGCGATTAATCGCGATTAATCGTTTGACAGCACTAATTAAAAGACAAAAACTATGACTAAAACAGAAGTCTGTGTCTGAACACTGAGGTGTATGTGAATGTTCAGCTGTCTAAGCCCAGACAGGAGACAGCAGAAGTTTGATGTGTGTGTGTGTCTGGCTGTCAGCTCTCTCAATCCTCCACATCAAAGCTGCAGCGAGATGTGATTTCCACACGATTACGGTCACAAAATCATCATTCGAGGTGAGTCGATCTTCAGATATTTCGAATGAGAAGCTGAGATATTTCAGATTAAACTGGTAAATGATGCTGACTCATTAAATTTGTCTCTTTGCGAAGGACAAACTCAAACTGTTCTATTATGCGTGTTGTGTTAATGTAGACTCTCTGTAGCTTTTAAGATCTTCAGTTCAGATAGTTGGATTAGTGTGCTTGAAGGACCCTCACAATGTCATTCAAACTCACTCTATTCCAGCCCAGATCATCTTCATGCTCTTTTTCTGCAGAGCTCCGTCAGGTTGAATAAAAATGGCAAAGTCGTGGATTAGCAGTTAGCATGTATGATCCACACAGCAAACACAGAACATTACGGTATTGCTAATATATGGTTCCCAGTCTTATTTTAGTATGACTGAGATATTATAGGTTTTATGAATAATTTGAGTTAGTTTCCATTGTTCTGTTTTCTGTTTTCATTTTTCTTAAATGTTTAGTAATTTTGTTTTTGTCATCTATAGTTGTTTTTTACATGTAGTATAAGTTTTTTATTTTAGTTTTAGTTGTAGTTATTTCAGTACATCAAGTTAAACTAAATGTTGCCTTTTTAAATATTTTATTCGATTTCAGCTCATTTTAATTACAAGTACAAGTTTTTTTATGGTTTTACTTGTAGTCAGGGTTATTATAATAAACTTAAAGTAAAACCATAAAACATTTTTTTGTTCCTTAAAATAAAAAAAATAATTAATATATTTCTCATTTTCATTTTGTACTAAAATTTCAAAAAAGCTAAAACTAAAATAAAAAATAATGAAAACTTTATAAACATTGAATTAAAAAAATGACAAAAACAGCAAAATTGCTCAAACTTTAACTAAAATTAAAATGAAAATATTAACACAACTAATATAAATATTCATTAAAACTATAATAGTATCACAATGACACTAAAATAATACTTGTTTTAGTTATCTTAAATAACCACTTTGTATTTTTTGGGAACTGATTCGTAATACTCTACTAATGTTACTTGATTGTTGCAGATATTCTAATTCGTTAAATAATAATTTAAATAGAATAATTTAATCTGATTTAATTCTAAATAATTGAATGTTTGTGTTTCCCATAGTCTGTTTATAAAATCAGATGAAAAACAAGCAGCTGTGTCTATAGCAGATATACTAGAGGAAATATATTGACTAATATTGTAGAGCCTTTGAAAATGGTATTAATAAATTGGTATTAGATTTGGCTCTCTAAGAATAACCTACAAAAACGATACATTACACTGTAAAAAATGACCGTGAATTTAACGGTAAAAGACTGTAAAAATGCTACAGTAAAAACCTGTTAAATGGTTAACGGTAAATTCCCCTACTATATACGGTGAAAAACTGTATTGGACATTACATGTATTGGACATTAATTTTACGGTAGTATACCGTTTTTGGAAGTTAAAAAGACTGTATAATTTACAGTGAATAACCGTAATTTGACATTCCCAGAATTCCCTGCGTTACATTTCAAATTTGATGTTTTTTTTGTTGAAATAACTATGTTTCTTCTTAGTTTTTTCTTATCAGTTTTGTATATTAGGGTTGTGTGTTACATCTAATGTTGTTAAATGAATATTTATTGCATTATTTCAGTTTCATGTGTGTTACCATGATGGTGTTTAGTGTTTGTGTGAATGACACTGTGCACCTTCTATATATGTTATTATCTAAAAGCTGCTTGTGATGGGCTGTGGTTCATCATGTGATTTTCTCATCACCACCTGCATTTGGTGGTTATCAATGTATTACAAAGTTACAAAACAGATTTCAGTACTTCAATAGGTTGGTATATTAACATTATATGAGTTATTGAAAATACGGTATTTAACTGTAAATTTAAGTTAAAACCGTAAAACCTAAAATGTTGCTACCATATTTTTTACGGTAAAATTCCGGCAACCACAGCTGCCGTTTTTTTACCATAAATTTTCCCAAACTAAATTTTTGTTCCTGTCTCCTCATACTAAACTAAGTATCACAACCAGAGAGCTATTTTGATATCAGACTCATTCCCAACTGTTGCTCCCGGATGCGTCACAACAGAAGCCAGATCTGCAGGTCTGAAGGACAAGTCTGCAGATTTGCATTGCCAAAGGAAGCTTCATCAGATCCACAGCAGAACTCCAGATGTATCCGGTTTAATCAATGCATGCCGGGAGAGGAGATGCCAGCTCGAATAGCAGCTCTATGGGCCTCAGGTACCGAGTCAGCGGACGTTTATGAATTAAAGCGGGGAAGGAAAGACTGCGTGGATGGCTAAGAATTATGAGGCTGGATGGTGGAGAGACAGAACACCCTCGGTGGGTTTCTCACCAGCCAAGTAATAACTTCCAATCAGGCAATTATTCCCTCTCTGCAGTATGCAGGTGAGCGATGCTTCTCTCCCTCCCAGCAGCCGAGGCTTCATCCCGCTAATGAACACGAGGAAACGGCTTACATTTCCCCATAGGCCTCACACCGCACTCTTAATACGCCAGCTTTATGGCACTCAGATGTGTTTGTTAACTTAACTTTTAACTGTGAGACGTTATGTCTGACCGCTGGGGAAGGCTGGAGCTTTGAGGAGAAAATAGGTGTCTTGAAAGCTGGCGTGTAAAATATGGATGTAAACCGAGCCGCTATCACACCTCGGCCCACGGCCTGCGGCGAACAAGCGCAGCGAGCGGAGAGACTTTTACACAGAGAGAGAGAGGAGAGTGCTTCACGGGCTCTCTTAAAGGTTCTTCAGTGCACTTTACTGCTTTAGGTTCAGATATCAAGAATTGTTTTTGCTGTATAGGACTTATATGGCTCTTTGGAGAGTAAAGTACTTATTGTTATATTTACAGGTTCTTCATGCACTACCCTTCAAAAGTTTGAAATTAATACGTTTATTCAGCAAGGATGCATTAAAGGGGTCATATGATGCTGCTAAAAAGAACATTATTTTGTGTATTTGGTGTAATGAAATGTGTTTATGCGGTTTAAAGTAAAAAAAAACATATTCTTTTCCACATACTGTACATTATTGTTTCTCATCTATGCCCCGCCTTTTTGAAGCACGTCGATTTTTACAAAGCTCATCGTTCTGAAAAGCGAGGTGTGCTGTGATGGCCAGCTCTCCAGTGCGTTGTGATTGGCCGAATACCTCAAGTGTGAGACGGAAATGTTACGCCCCTCACCATACTGTGAAGCCGTGTCCGGCCGGAGCAACGAGACAAAAACATTAAAACCCATTACAAACGAGGCATTTGTTGCATCCAGTGGGGACATAATTACTGATTATAATGACTTATACTGTCTTTTTATGCGTTGCGCTGCATCGCGCCGCATAAACATAAAACCATGTCTACATTTGTGATCGGAGAAATGACAAACAACAAGTGCTACTCTGCGCTGCTCAAAACTCGTGTTTGAATCATCAGTGGCAAATCCTTTAAATGAAAACGTACTTACAGTCTGTGAGTCAGAACTGCCGGCATTGTAGTCTACTCTCCCAGGATCAGGAAACAGTCCTCCATAAAATGCGCTGCACACATCTGGATATTTGGGTTAAACTGTTCTGGAACAGTGTTGTAAATACAACTTAACCACTGATTTGTAGTCGTGTCCTCTTTTGGAAGACCAAACAAAGTATTTTCGCTTTCACAACGAAAAACATGGCGGCCTAGCGTGAGCTGAGGCCGGGCTAGAGTGAGCAGAGGTAGCGGTGTTGAGAGCGGCGCGGCCGGCGGATCCGACGAAGGATTTTCTCCTCAAAGATAGGTTATGCAAATCTTCCCACACAGTGAGGTAGATATGTGGGGGCGTGTTAGAACGAGACGTTTTAGGTAGGCGTGGCTGACTCTTAACTTTTATAAAGAATATCTCTTTGGATTTGAGACTTTAGTCTTTGCAACTTTACAGATCTTCTTTATGCACCAAGAGCTTGTAACACTCCAAAGAGAAAGGAAAAATTTAAATCGCATCATATGACCCCTTTAAATTGACGATAGGGATAGTAAAGACATTTATGATGTTACAAAAGATTTATATTTCAAATAAATGCTGTTCATTGTAGCTTTTTTTTAATTTCCAAAAAAATATTAAGTAGCAGAACGATGATAGAAAACATTTCAAATTAGCATATTAGAATGATTTCTGAAGATCATGTGACACTGAAGACTGGAGTAATGATGCTGAAAATTCATCTAAGCATCACGGAAATAAATTCTATTTTAAAATATATTAAAATAGAAAAACGTTATTTTAAATTGTAATATTATTTCACTTTTTACCGTTTTTTTTCTTTTTCTTTTCATAAAATAAATGCATCCTTGTTAAGTATTTAAAAAAAAAAACTTATCTTAAATACATTTGAAAAAATCATGTGAATGTCACCAAACCCTTATTTATTTATTTATTTATTAGCAATTCAATCAATTCCACATGGATAAAATCAACTCCTGTCCAATTTGTCTGGTTGAATATCCAGTTTCAAACAGAAATACTAAGATCAAACATTGCCACTCATTTTCTTGTTTTCTTATCTGATATAATCAATATCAGTACCAATATCTTCAATTAAATGAAAAAACTTGATTTGACTGAGGATAAAATGGCTAATTATAGTCAGTTAACATTATATTTGAAAGCCAGCAATGCCACTTTTTAATTCAAAGATTATAATAAGCATTACTTTTCCTTTTAAATTAATTTAGTGAAACAATACACTGAATATAACTGTGCAAAATCAATCATTGGCATCAAAACTAGCAATATTTCACATCAATCTCTTGCATTACAGAACATTTTCATGTTGACTCTAAAGCAGCATATGTGCATACATAAGTTTCCGAAGAACACGAGAGTTTGTTTCAGATGATTAGGTCAAAGTGGTTGACCTCTAGCATGACATGACATCATGTGACCTTTGTGGTCCAATCAAAGTGAAGTGTTTAGAGCTTCTAACCATTTTCTTCATTTCCATTCAGGCTGAATGCTGTATTATTAGCCGTTACTAGTCTCTACTGGACATAAACAAAGTCAACTGATTAAATGTGTGATTGCACGTGCGGTGTGAACAGAAAGGTGTCCTTAGGAACATGTTTTCCACCTGAAGCCATTTGGCACCTCCTACGTCTTGACAGTGTCAAGAGGTGTGACCTCTGTTCTAAATATATCGCTAATAAGTGCGTAAGATGCCACTTTGAATATGAACTCTGAAGTGTAAACTTGCTCGTTGGCCTCAGGGTTTGAACTCAGCGGGGCTCTGGTGTCCTTTTGCCTTTCATCTGCTTCGAACTGTGTGGAGAAACTGTATGGAAACAGTCAGGGTTGCCAGAGCTCATGCATTTAGCACAAGTCTTACGCCACCATATTAAATCTCATGGCAAATAACAAGACCATGCAAAATATGCACTGGAGTCATGCTCTTTTTTTTAGTACATAACTGACATTTTACTTGTATATTCTTAATTTTGTAAACATTGTGAATTAAAAGCCATGCGTATATTTCCATTTTACAGTAAAACTTCATGTGAAATAAGTGGAGAATGAATAAATGAGAGATCTTCATCAAATATTTGAAGAGTTTATTTGCAAAAATGGATAACTACGTTTTTTTTTTTTGTTCGTTTTTTTTTTAATCATGTTTTTTATTATGTTATCATGTTTTTGTGTTTTATTGTTTTAGTTAGCCAAATTATTAGTTATTTTTACTTAATCAAAATAACCCAACTGCAGTTTGATTGAGATTAATTGGAATGCACAATGAAAAAACATGATTTTTGAAAGTTGGTAAAAACAGAGTTATGTTTTTGAAAATGAACTCTTCATTTGTTTTTTTTTTACATAAAAAGGTATGTTTTATAGTGTCAATAACTGTAATGGGATCTTAAGTCCCTCACATTTACAAGAAAAATACATGACGATAACATGTTGTTCTTCTGCAACATCGACCTCTGACCTGTTAACACGCAAATTGTGCTTTTGTTTCTTTATTTTCTATATTTAAATGGTTTTAATCTGTGTTACGTCTTCATAACTGTGGACAAATTATATATATATATATATATATAAACACAATATTTTTTATCAATTGTAAATATATAAATAAGTATTTATAATGAAATTATTATTATGAATATGACTTGCTTGTACCCCTCAAGTAATATTAACTAGTGAACACCATGTGTTTGCATGCAAAAACTATTTGCAGTAATAGCATAATTATTTATGAATTAAAATTAAACGTTTAAAATATTTTAATGAGTATGATTGTGATACCCCTCAAATAGTATTAGATAGTAAACAGTACACAATAGCATTTCAGATTTGATGTATTAAACTATTTTGGCACACAAATCATAGAAAAGTGTACTTGTTTCATAACTTATAAAATTATAAATTTTAATTTTTTTTATTTCAATTATTCTAAATAACCATGTAAATGTATAATTATTTATTAAATAAAATTATTATAATTATTTTTTTATGACTTGCAGGTAGACCTCAAGTAATATTAGGTAGTAAACAACATGCAATTGCATGCAAAAGCTATATGCAGTTTAGATTTAATATATAAAAATTTTTGGCAAACAATTAATAGATTTTTTTATTTATAAATTAATTTTAAAAATAATTATTGTAAGTTATAAATATGTCATTATTTAACTGAAATTATTATTTTTATTATTTTATTATAATTTTTTGTGTTCTTTGACTTGTTGGTACCCCTCAAGCGATAAAAGGTAGTAAACAGCATGCAATTGAAAAGTTGCTTATAAGTTTGTCTTGTGTAAAATAAAAAAATTGTTGTATTCTTACAACCCCAAATAAAAGTGCTGTAATTGATTCAGCTTAAATATCAAGATCTCACTCCAGCCAGATGACCACAGTTTGCACCCTTGAAATACCTGTTGCTGTTAGTTGATGCGTTTATATTAGTACATCAGTGCAGGCTCACAAAAAATTAATGAACAACAAAATCAAATTCCGTAGTCATAGCCAAACTCCAGAATTATGTAAACACGCTTCATTATGCGGAGTGATGGTGGTAATATCAGCGCTGGTGAGAGCTTTCAGAGGTCGTGACAGGTTTGGTGGCGTGTGTGTGTGTGTGTGATCGACTCCTCTAGGTGTGATGCTGTGTGAGCTTCTAATCTTCAGCACTGCTAACATGAGCAGAAACTGTGGTGAGCTCAGCCGTCCTGCTCGCTCTGGGACGAGTGAAAATAGATCTCCAGCGCTCTCCCACCGCCGCCAATTTGCTGAAGCTATGCAACAGAGCTTATTGAACTTTGCATGCAATATATGATAACCAGCTCGCTGTGGGATTCAGAATTGGCTTCATTTCTTTGGTGCTTTTTTTCTGCTGATGACACTGGCTTGTTTCGGGATTGTTTGTTTGAAATGTGTCCTTTTCCTCCAGGGGCTGGAAAGTGCTGATGAACGCTCTCGTGCGGAGAGGTGCTGGCCTGACGGGATGATGGGACGGAGGAATAAAGCGAGAGCAGTGTGGTGTTCTCATCTCTTCAGATCTCAGCACAAAGGCAGTATGGTAATTAATGTGGACATGTGCTTTGTTTTTGACTCATTAGGCTCTACTTCTCACACTCACACTATGGAAAATGATGTTTTTATGTCTTTCTTGCACTCGGTGTGTTTGGCATCTGTTGATCTCTGTGCAGTGCACCTGACCTACGATGTCACTGACTGCATTTGTTTATTAATATATTTTATACCACGAAATGAAAGGTCTTTCTATTGTTTTCATTTGAAAATACACAGTATAAACAAATACCTCAGATATTCTCTCAAATATCAAATTGAAAGAGCATGTAATTGCTATAACTGTCATGTTGTTGAAAGGAAAAAAATATTACATTTTTATGTTGTTTTGATTTTTTTTTTTGACTTATGATTATTTTCATTTAAAATGTTTACTATTATTTCAATTATTTAAATTTCTACTGTTGAGCTTGCCAAGAAAAATTTATTTCTTGTTGATATTGAGTTAAATAAATAAATAAATGAATAGACGGACAGACATGATCAAACATTGTAAACAATGTCAAACTGGTCCTTCAAGACTTATATGAATGTATTTAAAGGTGAAGTATTTGATTTCTCTACGGCTTCATAGACTAAAAAGCTTATTTTATTGGAATGTCCTGCTTTAATTAAATTAGGCTACAGCTTCATTCAGAAATGTCATTGTTTCATTTCAAAAAGTTGTCTTCTGGGAGAATTTGGGATAGTCTCTTAAATATCAAAACCAAAAGCATATAGTTGCTATACTTTTTATATTGTTGTAAGAAAAATATTGTCAAATTGCAGTTTTATTGTCATTTTGATTTTTTTATTTGTAACATGCACTCTTAAAAATAAAGGTGCTGTGTGTTTGTGTTTCCCAGGAAACCTTGAGAATTAAAGTACAGGGACATTGAACACCTAAAACCTGGTCTTAACCTCGTCCTGCAGTCTGTTCAGTGGCCGCATGATGCATATCGCACACAAAACTGGTAAGCATTTTCCAAAAATTGCCGCTTTCATTTTTTCCCCCTCACAATTCACAGTGACTGCTTCATTATTTCAGTTTTACCAAACAAATAGCATTAAAAAAAAAAAAACAGAACAAAATGCTGTCAGAATGACCAGAATAAGCTGCAAATTGGACCAGACTTTATACCAACTGTCCAAACCCCAGCTCTGAGAGACTTGTTAAGACTTTGCCTTTCACTGGTCAATACCAGAGCAATCGCTTTAATGACCTTTCAGTTAATGACCTTTCCTTAGGCAACACCTTCACCGAGAGCAGCAGTGACCTCTGCTTGCGTCCCCCGAGGTCAACGTCGGACCGGTGACCTCTCAAAGTCAAAGGTCTCGGCCAATTGCAATCGACGTCCAAACAGATGGAACTGCAATGGCCTACAGATAAACTCGCTGTCTAGCTCATTATATCCTGATCAAACCTCTGCTTTGCCATATATGCCCCTTTCACACAGTAATACCAGTAAAATTACCAAAACTACTTTAGCGGTAAATACAAAAATGCTATGCTATCTTTTTACCGTTAAAGTGCCATTCACATATCAGTTTCAAATTACCAGTAAATTCTGTGACATCATTAACCAGAAATGACCTCTAAACGGCTGCTTCTCCTAGTGTTGTGTTCGTAAACATGGAGGGGTATACGCAAGCAGTGGTTTTGTTGATGTTTTCATTTTTGTGTCAAACGATCACATTAATGCATTGCTTTTGGCCCCGAGACATCGTATTAGACGACTTCAAAACAAACTACACAGCACGGTGTTAATGCGTCCTCTGCATCAGAATGTTATGATAAGCCCAGAATCGTTGCATTTTGATTTTCAATGGCTCTGGATTGGCCCAGAGTAGACGTCTTACGTCAGCGCATTCTGAACTTGCACATGCTCGTACCGTTAATCTCGTTCTGCATTCACACAGAGCACATTACCGTAATTTACTCGTACTGGTAAATTGCCGGAAACTAATTTACCGGTATTTTTGAAAAGGTCCTATTCACACATGATCTCTTTAACGGTAATTTACCAGTAAAGTCTATATAGTGATAGTTTTTCCCTACTCTAAAACAGTTTTCTTACAAAGTGAGCAAAAACCAAACAACCAACCAACAAACAACATTTATTTATACGGCCCTTTACAACACTCAAGGTGAACCAAAGTGCTTTCCAATAAAAACAGAGCAATAAAAACAAAAATAAAAGCCAAAAAAAAAAAACATAAAATACACAAAAATGTCACAACAATTGCTAGATATTAAAAGCCAGTCTAAATAAATAAGCCTAGCTTTAAAAAGGCCCAGGTCAGTAATGGTGCGCATATCGGCGGGGAGCTTATTCCAGAGTCTAGGGCCCGCTACAGAAA
>NW_015505782.1:749630-775042 GCF_001515645.1 Sinocyclocheilus grahami
ATAAAAACAGAGCAATAAAAACAAAAATATAAGCCAACAACAAAAATGACAAAATACACAAAAATGTCACAACATTGCTAGATATTAAAAGCTAGTCTAAATAAGTTTTAAGCCTAGCTTTAAAAAGGCCCAGGTCCGTAATGGTGTGCATATCGGGGGGAAGCTTATTCCAGAGTCTGGACCCAGCTACAGAAAAAGCCCGGTCACCCCAGTGTTTGTACCGTGACCTCGGGACTTCCAGCAAAAGTTGATTTCTTGACCTAAGAGCCCTGTTTGGCTGACGAAAAGCCAGCATCTCAGTTACATAAGGTAGGGCAAGGCCATTGAGAGCTTCCAGCTGAAGGCGCCTGAGGGACGACTGTGAGACACCAACATAAAGTGCATTACAATAATCTAATCTTGAACTGATAAAAGCATGAATAGCTTTCTCAAGGTCAGAGCGATTCAAAAATGGTTTGACCTTGGCCAAAAAACGTAGCTGAAAAAAACGTAGCTTAACCATGCTGGTAGCTTTAACCATGCTGTCAATTTGTTTATCAAATTTCAGGCTACTATCAAAAGTCACACCGAGATTTCTGATAGTTGGTCTAAGCTTTGAAGTCAGTGCATCAAAGTCAGAAAATAGAGAGAGTCTGTAACTTTTAAGAAATTGTGATGTAAAACAACATCACAATTACTGTGAATAATCTGCGAATGTGTGTGTTTGTTTGTGTTTGCATTGGCGCTTGCATCTGTGTGCCCACGTGTGCGAGAGAAAGGTGGAGGTGAAAAGCAGGATTAGAGGAGGCCGAAGCGTTTGGAAGATGGACTGCGAGGCCGAGCGATTCACCAGCCGACAATCTCCGCTTCACATGCCGGTTGACTGGAGCTCAACGGTGGCTTAAGAGGACATCTTCGCTCGGCTGCACAGACGTCGACTCTTAAAAGGTTGCGAGAAGAGAGCAGACTGGCTAGAAATAATGGTCTCTTTCAGAGGAAAACAGCCAATTGCCTCACTTGTTTTCCTGAACTTTATGCCGCTGTTGAGTTGTTGTAGCAGATCTTTAAGTTGTCTCTGTGTCTTTGGAAGCATCTGATGCGTTTACAGTGCATACAAGATATGCTTTTTAGCAGTGTAACAAACCCGTGATTCGTGACCTTGCAAGAGATAAACTGTAGCCAGTGCCAGTGACTGCACAGGCCTGAAATGAAGAAAAGCTGGAAATGAATCTCACAAATCATCACCATAGACAGGAACAGAGTCAGGGGTCAGGCTTGAATGTTGTCATGATGCTAGATAGTTGCTAGGGAGTTTAAAGTGGTTGCTAGGGTGTTGCTAAGGAGTTTAAGGTGGTCGCTAGGGAGTTGTTAAAAGGTCTTTTGGGTGTTTTATAAGGCATTGTAAGGTGATTACTAGGGAGTTGTTAAGGTGCTTGTTAGGGTGTTGCTAGGCGGTTGCTAAAGAGTTTAAGGTGGTCACTAGGGAGTTGTTTAGGTGTTCTGGGTGGTTTGGAAGACATTACAAGTTGGTTGCTGGGGTGTTGCTAGGCGGTTGCTAAAGAGTTTAAGGTGGTCACTAGGGAGTTGTTTAGGTGTTCTGGGTGGTTTGGAAGACATTACAAGTTGGTTGCTGGGGTGTTGCTAGGCGGTTGCTAAAGAGTTTAAGGTGGTCACTAGGGAGTTGTTTAGGTGTTCTGGGTGGTTTGGAAGACATTACAAGTTGGTTGCTGGGGTGTTGCTAGGCAGTTGCTAAGGATTTTAAGGTGGTTGCTAGGGAGTTAAGGTATTCTGGGTGATTTGGAAGGCATTACAAGTTGGATGCTAAAGTGTCCTGGGTGATTGCTAAGGCATTGCTTGGTGGTTGCTATGATGTTATCGATGGTTGTTAGGGTGTTGCTGGGTGGTTGCTAGGGAGTTAAGTTGCTCTTGATTGTTGGTAAGGGTGGTGTTCTGGGAGATTAAGGCATTGCTAAGTGTTGTTGGGGAGTTCTGGGTGGTTGCTAGGGAGTTGTTATGGTGTTTGCTATGGTGCTCTCAGTGGTTTGTAGGATGTTGCATGTGTGTTCTTCTAAATGTGTTCTGGGTGATTACTAAGCCATTGCTCGTTGGTCGTTAGGGTGTTGTGGGTGCTAAAGAGTTTTAGGTGTTTGCTAGGGAGTTGTTAAATTGTTCTCACAAGTTGCTGGGGTGGACTGTGGTTTATAGGACATTGCATGTGTTCTTCTGATTGTGTTCTGGGTGATTGCTAAGGCATTGCTAGGTGGTTGCTAAGGTGTTGCTAAGGAGTTTAAGGTGGTTGCTAGGGTGTTGCTAAGGTGTTTAAGGTGGTCGCTGGGGGTTGTTAAAAGGTGTTCTGGGTGGTCTGTAAGGCATTGCAAGGTGGTTGCTAGGGAGTTGTTAAGGTGATTGCTGGTGAGTTCCGAGTTGTTGCTAGGTGGTTGCTAGGCATTGCAAAGTGTAATGTTCTGGGTGATTTGCTGATTTAATTGTGAAAAAATCTCTCTGATATTCTAGTCTTTAGAAATGCTAGTTTGCTCCTTTTTTCATCTATTTTTTCATCCACCAGGTGAAAGTGTGATCGCTTAATGAAGTAATCAAGGACTCATTTGCGTCCATTGTTTTGTAGAGAAATTGTCTGTTAAATATTTCTGGAACATCTAGCACTCACAGGTGAATGCTTTATATCTTAACAGACTCAGATGTTTGTCGCACTTGAAGAATTGTTTCTCACAATGTGTTTTTCTTTCCTGCAGCTTTACCATGAATGATCATAGCCTGGACAATGAAGACGCCTCGTTCCCCGAGAAGACAAAAGGTCACAAGCACATGTTTCCCCAGCGTGCGTATGGAAAAAAAATCTGTGCCACAGATGGCAATGCCAAATCCATCGCAGGTGCCCTGTGTGCCGAGGCCGAACAAAGACATTCACTGCTCTGGGAATACGGCTTTGTGTTGTGTTGTGTTGTGCTGAAATGTCTGCGTCAAGCCAACACAATCAATACAGCAGAATAATGTCACGCATTAACCCTGACAATTTACCTCCTTAAGACCTCGACGCTGCTCACCTGCGTGACAATTAAACGCTTAACAAACGCTCCGCGATTCTTTTCGGCTGTGAAAAAATCCTGATTGTGTCACCTTTAAGTCCTTTTCACAGCCGAGGGGAAGCGTCTCGAGCTACATGAATGCCCTTTTAACGATTTCCTGCTTCATTCAGGCCCTATTCAGTGGCACAAGTGTATGTGGAGTTCATTTCCCTGCTGTTTCAGCCGTACGCGCGCTTGAGAGCTCTCCAGCCTAAATGACCCTGAAGTAGTCATTCATCGTCTCAATAGCCTAGCTATTCGCACCTCGAGAAACTCACCGTGCGCTTAAGCAACAATAAAACCCGCTGCTTTTTTCCCCCTCTCTTTTTGTCCTTGAAAGGGAAGAGCGCTATCTTCGATCAACAATTGGGCAATTAATCACAGCGGCTCGGGATACAGACTTCCCTGGCACAAGGAAAAGGCCAAACGTGAATTAAAAGCCTGACTGTTTATGAGGGCGAAGTCCAACGGCTACGATAATGCATTTTCTTTTAACAGGGAAGGATTTATTATTCCCAAAATCTCAAAAAAGCGGCAGGAAGGTCGGAGCGGGTGCGGGGCTTCAGGCAGAAGCTATTCTCATCATTTGGAGAAAGGGTTTCTCTCTGTTTTTTTTTTTTGGAATCTAGATTTAATTTAGTTGCCGATGTCGCTATCAGTGGCGAACAAGCTGGCAGCGCCAGTGGTCTGACGGTCCCTGATAAGCGCAGTGCTCCCAGCTAAGCCTGATTAGTGTTGGCCCCTAAAAGGCTTTGTTATGAGAGGCAAATAGACTGTGGAACAGCAGCCTGGGACCTCACTGATATCAACAATCACAGAGCGAACCCTAACCCCCACCCCTCTGGCTTTTCAGAGCACTAGTCTGAGGAATACCATCTGTGAGTGAGAGACGGAAGAAAGAGCGAGAGATTTTTGTCTTCTGTATCACGGACTCTCGAGCGGTTTGGCTTCAGGACAGGAGGTTTGTTGTTGGACATCAAGTGGCAGCCCAAGACAGTATCAAAATTCTTATCACTCTAAATGAAGAGTCTTAATAAAATGCAATTAATTGGTTTATTATTGGCTGTTTTAGTTGTGTACCTTTGTAGGTTTGTGCATAGCTTTTGAGAATCAAGCAACCTGTGCATGTTGGTTGGAAGATGAAATTGCACCACAATATGTATTATTTCTTCTATAATCTTCACATAGAATATTCTATAATATTTTAGAATGAGAAGCAATTTTCTTTAAATCTAGGGTTGTTCGTAGCTTTTGAGAATCAAGCATGCATGCAACCTGTGCATGTGTTGGAAGGTGAAGGTTTCTATTTCTTCTGTAATCTTCATATAGAAGATTTTTGTCTTCTATATAGGACGTCAAGTGGTGACCCAAGACAGTTTCACATTTGCTTATCATTCTAAACTAAAAGTCTTTACAATTAGACTACAACGTAAAATGCATTAATTGATTTATTATTGGCTTCTAAATGTTTTTGTTGTTGTGTACAGTACATTTGAAGGCTTTTTCATAGGTTCATGAGAATGAGGCTTGAAGGTGAACTTGCACCAAATACAGGGATTTTATTTTCTTCTATATCCTTCTTATAAGTTGGTTCTCAATTGGTTTGACTTCAGGACTGATACAGAAAGACAAAAAAGTAGATTATGCATGAAAAAAAAAAATTGGTGCAAGTTCATTGACCATGCCAACAACATGCACAGGTTACATGCATAAGTCATTCTCATAAGCTATAAACAACTATATATAAATTCTATATATAGTTGTTCATTGTTTTTGGGAATGATGCACGCATGCATTCTGTGCAACCAAAATGCAATTAAAAAAAATGTAGCTCCCTTTATAAACGTTGTATTCATTTGCTATTCTAACTATGATTGAGTATATGGTTAATTGCTTGTTATTTGCATTTAGCATCTAGTAGAATGGACATGCATCCCGCTAGTTAACAACCACTGTTTGACATGCATGCAAAAAAGCAAGCATTTCGTCCAGTGCAAAGATTTTTTTTTTTTTGCCATTTAAAAATGCAGTAGCTTCCACACAAAAGCAAGCCGAACACAACAAAGAAACAACACCTTCCTGTCCTGAGGAAAACCTTCCATCGGTCGCTTGTAAAGTGCAAAACAAAACCAAACGGATCTGCAGACAGGAGCGGTGCGAATGACTGCGGGCTGTAATGTATTCCTGCACGCTGGCAGCAGAGAGCCTCTTTACACACTCTACAGGTTTTCTTTGTTCCCGCAGACAGAGATGAATCCCTCCCTCTCCCGGACCCTCGCCCCCCTCCCCGAACTCCAGGCCCGCTGCTGGGGACGCCTTTGTTCACTTCCCTCCATTATGTGAGCCATTACCACAGCTCTCCGTATTTAAATGCGCATATTGATGACCCTAAATAAAGAAAATATTAATGAAAGTATAACAAAGACAGAGTGAAAGAAGTTGTGAATGATTTTTTTTGAAGGGAGAGAGGTGAAAAAGTTATTCTGGATATTCTTCAGAGCCCCTCACAAAGGAGAAAAGGGAAAATGAGCTGTTTGGAATATTTTAAATTTAATAAGGCCGTGAGGTTTTACAGGGGAAATATGTATTATTGAATCTGCATAAACAAATATGAATGGAGAAGTTAAGGCTGGAAACTTTACGGGCAATTTGTGGATTCACATCTTGCTATTTTGTCTGCGTTTTATTTTAATTTTCAGTTCTTGGAGTTATTGTTGTTTTCTTCCCTCTTAGGAATATTCCAGAATCAATGCAGTCTGTTTATGTACACAGTTAATCATTTTGATTCGTCCCTCAAATATTGTGTTTACAGTCATGCACTTACAATGGACGTCTAAGGGACAAGACGTTACACAGTGTTTAAAAGAAGTATCTTATATGGATTTTGCTATACAAAGTTGTTACTTGAGTGTTTAAATCGCCTGAACATGTTAGTGTATGTATATTGTAATATTTACAGTATCTTAATGACATGCCCCATAGACTTCCATAATAAGTTCATCACCATAAACAAGATTTTTGTTTTCACAAACTGAACTCAAATACTTTTTGTGTGCTAATAAACTAAATTTAACTTGTATTGAACCAGTAACTTTCCTTTAATTAGGAACCATGTGCAAATGTGATTTTTATTATGCAGTTTATTGTCTGTTCCTGTTGCTGTCTGTCTGACTGTCTCTATCTTTCTCTCTGTTTGTTGATGTTTTTTAGGGGGGAAAATAGTGATGCACAGTAAAACCAAAGCTGTGATTCCCTCTAGACTTTCTGCTCATGGTGTCCCAGGTGAGAATGACACACAAACACACAATTCTGACATGTTTTCTATCATTTTATTCTTTCTCACTGTTTTAATGACATACTGTGCAATATATTCTGTATTTTATTTATTTCAGTAATTGACATTGAGTTCTCAGAATGAGAATGAAAATGAGAATCCAGTATCTCATTTTTTTTTATTTTAGTTATTTTAAAATTGCATTTTAATTCTAAATATACAGTGTATATATATATATATATATATATATATATTTTATATATTAAAACATTTTAAAAGCCTGAACAAATAATTAGAAGGAAATATTACATTTTTATTTGATTTGAAATATTGTGGTTTGTCACTAGAAATAAAAGGTCAGTTAGAGCACATTGCATTGCACATACAGTACGTCATCTTAATAATTTTCATTAATTAAAATATAGCTGAAATAAAATGTAAATACAAGGTGAAAGCTTACAAACCTTAAACGAAAATTAGAAATGAACTGAAATTAAGTGAAAGTACTAAACTAACTTACTTAAAAAATAAATAAATAAAATTAAAATTAAATCGAAATATTAAAAGCGCATAACTAAATTACTAAAACTAAAAAAGAAAACTGAAAATATAAAAATAAAAGCTAATTCAAAATATTAATAAATACTGTAATATTATATAAATAATACTAAAATAACACTGGTTGAAACTAAGCTCTCCAGGAAAGTAACTCTTCAGGAAAACACTTCAAAAAATTATTTTTTTGACGTTGTAATTAAGATTATTAGAGATTATTGGAGTATGTTTTACAAGAAAATACTATTTCAGTCTTTCTACAACATTTCACGTTTAATTCAGTGTATTAGCTGCCATTTCCTTGAAACCATTTCACTCATAAATTGCTAGTAAATTTCACAAATAATTGCAAAATAAATCGTACACTATTTTTTGTTCATTGCATGAATTGGATTAACCCTGCTCTGACCTCTCCTTCACTGCTACATTGATGCATTTGACAGATTTTTATCAAAAGCCATTTTTTACTGTATTCGAGTGCTTTATCAGTACATGCATCCTCTGGGGAACGAGCCCATGATCTTGGGTTTGCTCTCGGCGTACTCTACAAGTTGATCTACAGAAACACGTGTTACATAAACTCTACAGTTTGATTTGATAGGCTCATAGGCCTCGACAACAATGAGTATTTTTGTGGTGAGGGCCAATTAGGAAAGTAGTATAGTACTGAAGTCTCACACTTTTTGGAAGCGTCTCCAGTGTGTTTACAATCTGCTTCTGACACACATTAATTCCCAGGTGAGGATCTGCCCCCCTCCCCGTGCACGTCTAACCCAAAACCCAGACCTCCGCAGGGGCCTTGGGATCCAGGCTCCCGGTGGGATGCAAACACAGATGCCGGCAGTGGTTTATTCCCAAGTAAGGCTCACCGCAGAACACTCTCCAGCCATAACGCACAAACACACAGGTACTCTGGGGAATTTACCTCATCTTAAGAGCATCACAAAGCATTATGGGTGGAAGTACTTGATCATGGTCCACTGGATGTGCTTTCACTCTATTTGTAGATGCGAACACTTGCGCTGCTGTTAGACCAACACAAGATTCACAGCAGCTATTTAAAGGCTTATTCTTATTTGTTTTAATTTTAGTTAAAGTTTTAATAATTTTTTGTAATTTGTTATTTTTTTAACGTCTTTTATAGTTTTGAAGTATTTCGTTTTTGTTTATTTGGTTTTATTTACTTATTTATTTTACTTATGGATTTTAATATTTTATTTAAATTAATGTTTATTTTTTTACATGGTTTTAGTTTGATGAACGATAATAACCCTGCAGCCAGTTTTGACATTTTTTTATTTTCTTTTATTTAAACTAAAGGTCGATTTTAGTTTTAGTTTGTTAAAGGGGTCATTTGACCATGCTATAACGTTATTTTGTGTATTTGGTGTAATGCAATGTGTTTATGCGGTTTAAGGTTCGTACATTATTGTTGCTCCTCCTGAAACGCATTGATTTTTACAAAGCTCATCATTATGAAAAGCGCGGTGTGCTCTGATTGGCCAGCTATCCAGTGTTTTGTGATTGGCCGAATACCTCAAGCGTGTGACGGAAATGTTACGCCCCTTACCATATTTGGAAACACACAGCGTCTCCACAACTTAGCGGCGGCGACAACAATACTACAGCGAGAATTTAAGTTATAGCGCCTTTCTTTGCGTATACATTTGGACGGTGCAAATCTTCCAACACATTGACGAAGATATGTGGGGGCGTGTTTAAATGAGCCGTTTTAGAAGGGCGTGGACGAGTCTTAACTTTTATAAAGAATATCTCTTTGGGTTTGAGACTTTAGTCTTTGCAACTTTAGGGATCTTATCTATTCACAAACAGCTTGTAACACTCCAAAGAGAAAGGAAAACATACTCGGGGCGGCGACAACAATACTACAGCGAGAATTTAAGTTATAGCGCCTTTCTTTGCGTATACATTTGGACGGTGCAAATCTTCCAACACATTGACGAAGATATGTGGGGGCGTGTTTAAATGAGCCGTTTTAGAAGGGCGTGGACGAGTCTTAACTTTTATAAAGAATATCTCTTTTAGTTTGAGACTTTAGTCTCAACAGATCTTATATATGCACGAACAGCTTGTAACCAGTGTTGCCATCTGCTTTTAATTGAAAGTAGCTAAAACTGGTAGCTAAATGTCACTAGATGACATCATAATGGCAAATTCACTGATCTATATAAAGATGAATGTAGATCAGTGGGCAAGATGAGAGCTTAGATAAGGTTTGTCCATGACGTTGCAATATTTGTCCCTAAACGTTTGAAAAAAGTCTCAAAAGGGGCGGGGAAGTTGCTAAATCTAGCTAGAAAGTAGCTAAATTGGCAACACTGCTGTTCAATGACAAAGGAAAATCATATGACCCCTTTAATGGTGCATTAATAGTTTTATTTTATTTGTTTGATTTTATTTATTTTGAAAATGACTCTTTCAGTTTTGATGTGCATTCAACAAGCTGAAATAAGTACGTTTTTTATATATTTTATTTAATATTTTTATTTTAGCAGATCATGTTTGTTTTATTTCAAGCAATGAAAATCAAGTAATGTGTATTATGGTTTTAGTGTTAATTAATGATAATAACCCTGTAGCCATTTTCATCTTTTTTATTTTTGTATGTTAGGTTTTAGTTTTGGCAGATTTAGTTTTAGTTTGTCAATTGTGCATGAATAGATTTATTTATTTATTTATTTTTAAATGACTCTCTTCAGATGTCTCTCTGTGCTTTTTTAGTATAGTTTTCATCGCTCATCTCATTGTATCACAATTCATTCCATTTACCTATGTTGATACAGAAACTGAAAATAATGAATGGCGCTAGCAACACTTGTATGTATATCTTGAATGCAGTGCCAGTTATTTTAGATAAAAGTGTCTAAATGGATAAATCAAATTTACAAAAACAGGCTGGCAAAGATGACTTTACAGCTGAAATAATAAACATTTTACTGAAGAATATTGAAGAATTCATGAGCTTTCACAAAAAACAAGCTTCATATTTCATGTTTGTATAAAACGCTGCAGGGATCAGATATTTTTATAGGCCAAAATCCAGAAACAAGTTAACATTTTAGCATATCTGCTTCCGTTGTCCTGAAGTCCTTTTATTTTACTTTTTTATTTAGTTAAAAAATTTTTTGGTTTAATGCCTGAAATAAGTTATGTATTTAATGGAAGCCCATTTCTGCTACTGAATAAAAAATAAAACAAGGTAATTGCGACTTTTTATCAAAGTCAAAATTGTGAGTTTACAGTATAACTCGCAATTCTTACTTTCTTTTTTTCTAACAATTGCGAGTTCATATCTCGTAAATTTTACTTTTTTTCTCAGAATTGCATGTTATAAAGTCAAAATAGCAAGATTTAAACTCGCAATTTTCGAAAAAAAGTCAGAATTGCGAGTTTATATCTCACAAAATTCTGACTTTATAACTCGCAATTCTTACTTTCTTTTTTTCTGACAATTGCGAGTTCATATCTCGCAAATTTTACTTTTTTTCTCAGAATTGCATGTTATAAAGTCAAAATAGCAAGATTTAAACTCGCAATTTTCGAAAAAAAGTCAGAATTGCGAGTTTATATCTCGCAATTCTGACTTTATAACTCGCAATTCTGACTTTCTTTTTTTCTGACAATTGCGAGTTCATATCTCGCAAATTTTACTTTTTTTCTCAGAATTGCATGTTATAAAGTCAAAATAGCAAGATTTAAACTCGCAATTTTCGAAAAAAAAGTCAGAATTGCGAGTTTATATCTCACAAAATTCTGACTTTATAACTCGCAATTTTGACTTTTGACTTTATAACTCGCAATTTTGAGTTTATAACTCGCAATTGCGTGTTTTAGTTCATATCTCGCAATTCTGATTCTAAAAAGTCGCAATTACCTTGTTTTGTTTTTTATTCAGTGGTGGAAATGGGCTTCCATAGTATTTAACACAAGATCAAGATATTTTCGTGTTTTATTCTACAACATAAAATGCATCATTAATACCACTTTATGCTTTTACATGTTATGAATAAGGCGGTTGCTAACAAGTGTCTGAATGGGACTACAGAGGTTGTTGGGACATTAAACATCATCACATCGAACAGGTAAACTCATCTACTCACTCACTTTCACAGCCTCATTGAGTTTATAATCACACTCTTACAAACTATTCTAACACACTTTCAGGGAAAATATTTTAAATTTACTTCTGGCAATGGTATTTAGGCTTCAAAATTCATAAATGTTCATCACGATGAACATAACATGTAAGAAACATAAACTTTTGTTGGCCACGGAGCTTATTTTCTACAATAATCCAAAAGCCAATGGAAAAATCCTATTGGGTTTCTATTGAGGGAATCAGGGTGTTATGAATTTACTACAAATATACATCATGACTGCAGTGCTCTGTTGCTTTTAAACTCTTGCCTGTAAGTACTTTGTGGTGCATTCACAAAGACAGAGATGAAGTCACTGGAGGCTGCTGGAGGTTCCTGTACCGCTGGTTTCTTGGAGGAGCTCCTGCTCGACTGCAGAACCAAACTATATCAGGAGACGGATCATGTGAGTTCCTCTCTCTGTACTCGCATTTTACTCATTGCATTTGCATAAAGTTGTGCTCAACTTTGTCGCATTGCTACAGTAACAGTTGTTTAACTCTCCTTAACCCTGTGAAGCCTGACATATGAAATAATAGTGAGAAAACTAATTATTTGAAATAAAACTTGTTTTATTGAACCTTTAGACAAAATCTAAAAATAAAATCCATGTGCTTGTGTTTTGTCGAGTATCATATTTGATACATCAGGTTTTTATGGCTCATATAGTACGATATATTGAGACTATGGATGAAAAACAGCTCCATTTTTATTCAGAAGCTCAAACTGAGCAAAAATAGTTAATTTGGTGCAAATGCTGATATTTATGACCAAAAAGTGATGAAAGTCTGATAGCTTGTAATGTAAATAATTTTGATTTGAACAACAGTATAGCTGATACTTACAGAAAATGAGATAAATATCAGTTTTTACTTTTATATCGCTCAATAATCTCTCTTACTAAGACAAGATTTAATGCTTCATTTTATGATCAAAACATGTAAACAATGCAATGCAATACAATAACGATTGAGAAATGAACAAAGAAAGTTCCTCAAAAGCCTGATGATCATATTTGATATTTACATTTGAACATGATTTTTCTAAATGATGTCTGGATAATCAAGTATACTTAAGTTGCTTCGGTCCAGGAAGTGTTCATCTTGAAATATTGCTAACAATATAAAAGTAATTTTTATGTTTAATATTTCACAGCGGGAGCCATGAAATGAGTCTGGATGTTTGTACAACGATACTAAAAGACATTTTACTCGCAAAAAAGTCTAAAAACTATCAATCAGAGACAGAGGGGATTGTGTGCAACAGGTTTTGATCATGTTGATCCTTTAGAGGCTATATTGATTCTTGTATCAAATATGATGCAGTTGGCTTTATAGGGTTGAAATGAACTTCTGGTTGCTGCAGAAATCTCTTTGCACATTGATCTGATTCCAACAGATGCCCACTTGTAAATCAGCTTAATTCGGGGGGAAATTCATCGTTTCTCAGGTGTATTAATGGCAAGTTTTGGCCAGATCTCCATGACGACAGTGTGAGAGGTGTGAGAATGTTCTAGAGGGAACCAACAGGTCCTAATGACGATTGGGCCGCTCTCACGTTTACTCCTCCTGGGGCGTTAAATCGCAGCAGCCTGTTCTTGATTGGCACTTCACTTTTGTCACTGGCCAGAGAACAGCTGTAGGGGATTTTTGAAATTTAATAGCTCAGTTTAGATTTATAAAAGAACGCTTGATCTCCAATTGTGGTAAAGAACTGGTTCGCTTATAAGGCTTTCAAAATTACAGTAACTGGAAACATTTATTTTCATTGATAACATGAGGCTTCATAAGCAACTTCTGGCTTTGCAACAAAGTGGAGAAGATTTTAATATAAAATACTGCAAAATAAATTGTGAATATGAATTATTTCAGAATTTATGGTGAAAATCAATATTGTATTCAACAGGACATATACAAAACATGGAAAAATATCACTTTTAACATTAAAAAAATATTTTTTTTAAATTGTAAAATGTATGGTTTCTGGTAAAAAGTATGAATTACTTTATAATTTATGGTGAACATTTAATATTGTATTCATCAAGACAATACATGTACTCTTTCAACAAAATTACATTGTTTTTGAAATATTCAAAGCATGAAAAAAATATATGACTTTTACTGTAAAATATGTGGATTCTAGAAGTTAAAATACAAAAGATGAAATATGAAAAATTGAGAGGTGAAAAAATGTCACCTTTATTACACCTTAAAATAAATGTATGGTTTTTGGAAGTTTAAAGTATGAAGTAATTTAATTTATTGTGAAAATCAATATTGTATTCAACAAGGAATTACATGTATTCTTTCAGTAAATTGTTCATTCAAAATATTAAATATATATAAAGATTCACCTTTAATTTAACTTTTCATTACTGTAAAAATTATGGTTTCTGGAAGTAAAAAAACTATCTGTATTGTATTCAAGAAAACAATACATGTGCTCTTTCAGTAAAATCTTCATTATTTTGAGATGTATGAAATATGAAAAAAAATTACCTTAAAAATTAGAATAATCACCTTTAATTTATGGTTGAAAGCAGTAAAAGGGTGTTTCCAGAACTCCCTGTATGCCACATCAGATTTGATCATATTTTATTTAAATGATTTTGCTCGTACATTATGTACATTTTGATGTCTTATATTTTGTTAATTTATATTAAAATCATTTTAGCTCTGCGTTTCATCCTACTGATGTTTTGTTTGTTTGCATGACTTTGATTTATTGTGTGGAGTTCTGTTTAGCAACCTGTATTATGATTTGGTACTTTACCAGCATCAAAATGCCTCCTGTAATGCCTGAACCACTGTTGAGATATTGAAAGAGCAAATGCATTGATCCTACAAATATTTCATCATTTGAGAGAGTTTTAAAGAACCCGTGACCTGTCAGAAACACTGCAAACTCAACTTCAGTTCGCCATCATCCGTCTCGGCATTATCGCCTGCAACACGCTCAAAGTTTCATAACCCGTATGAAAACACGGCGTGCTGAAACTGAGGGGGTCATTACTGGGGTTCGCCGCGTCCCGCACAAAGACCTCCAGCCATTCGGAAAATCTTCAAAGGCGAAAAACTTGCCTTGAACCCTGCGACGCGCCGGTTTGATGTACACGTTTGTTTAATTGAACGAGCCGAACGAACAAAGAGGAGATCAATTGTTGATTTTAATAAGACATTGTTCACAGGTCCCATCATATTTAATTTGATGGCGAAGGGGGGGTCGTCTAAAGAAGAGCGCACTCGTTCTGTAATGAGCCATTATGCCTGGCCCTCCTGGGCAGAAACTAATTGGCGCAGGATTAGCATTGAAGAAACAGGGCGACCCCGAGCTCTCCGCTTTTCTCTCTGTGTATCAATGACCAGCTAAGTGCCCAGAACGCATCGGGCGCCCAATTTGGAGCTAACCAGCCCCAGCGAGCACCCTGACTTCTCTCGGTTCACTTTGGGAGGTTTTCTTGGGTCTGGATTCTGTCCGAGTAATAATCTCTCATGGCCAATGGCATGAATGTAACCTGCTTATTCAGGAATACGACTGACTGCTGCTGGATGAGATGCCAGCAGAAACACACACCTCTCCTGTTACAATCACTGCAGGCATTTTCTCTGTACCGGATGGCATATTGATCCGTGTGCTGTATATTTCACTGTTAAAAGTCATAACCATTACTGGGTAGAGTATTTACAAATTATAGTGTGGTAATGATTCTCATTATGACAAAAATTGTAGTCAGTAACGTAATCCATTACATTACACATTTTAGGAGGACTACTTTTTGATTACTTTTAAATGACTTTTGAACTGACTCCTTTATCACATTGATTAATATAGGACAGTCTTGTACCATATTGATATATAAATACAAAGAGGAAGAAAATGAAATCCGTTTGTTATTAACAACATGAAGTGCATTAAAAATGACATTTACATTAAGGTTTCACAAACTGGGTTCATGAAGGAACTGCTGGGGGTTTGTGAGTTTAATGAAAAGCTAATAATTAAATCATGAAAATATACGATCAATCCAGATAAACAAAAAATAAGTCAAATAAAAAAAGCATACCAAACTAAAAAAGTTCCTTTTTCATTTAAATACTGTGTAATATCTGGTCTCACAGGGACATCTGGGAATGTCCTTTTACGGTTTTCAGAAAAAAATATTGTTATTATCTTTTTATTTATTTAATATATTCTTTCTGAATGTCACGGAAATAAGTTACACACAATAAATCATAGTATAAGAAGATTTTTTTTTATTTGATTTATTACCTACAAGCAATTGTCGGTATGATTAAGCTGTCAAACTCCAATAACTGTAAAGCATATTTTATGACGTGTTTAAAATATCATCAGCATATATTTTAGAATTTTGTCATGTGGTAAAGTTCTTAGATTTTTGTTAATTGTACAACTTCTGTTATTCTCTTTCTAAAGGTAATTCACACTATTTACTCACAAAGAAGTTTTACAATAGTTTACAGCAAATTCTACTGTAGAAATGTATATTTTCTTGCTAAATCTAATAAATATTATTATAAAATATTGTATTATTAAATACAAACATATTTGTTGTGGTATCTTTACAGTTAATCAATTATTATGTATTATTATTTTTTGTCTTAACATTTGGAATTTTTTATTTTTTATTTTTTTACTTTTCCCCCCATTTTTTTGTAGGACAATTGCAAAATGACAAGAAGAAGGAATTACACATGGCACTGTGTTATGTTGCAAGATGGATTCACTAACCTGGATCATGTGACAAAATTCATCTTTGATCACAGAAATAAATTACAGTTTAAAACTTATTCGAATAGAAAGCAGCTATTTTGAATAGTAATAATATTTCACAATTTTACTGTATGATCAAATGAATGCAGCCTTGGTGAGCAAAAGAGACTTCTTTCAAGAACATTTAGAGAGTTTTACTCTCTAAATTGCTTCACAGTTCTATTTAGTTAATTGCATTTGTTGATAGCACTAATAAGGGAGCAGTAAAGTGGCAACACAACGCTACAGGCTGACCCTCCGAAATTAATCAAAACACACTCAGCTGGAGATTCAGTTTAAACACTACAGTGATTTCTTCCGTATCTGAAAAACATAGTTAATAAACGTTGATGGCTAAGATGTGTCATATTGTGTATAGGCACGGCAGATCTCTCCAAACAGATGTTGTAGAAGTAGGAAGTAGGAAGAAATATGTTTTTAATTATCAGACCACCTGGGGGTTGATGGACCCTGCAAGCTTTACGTGGAACAGATGTAGCCATTCTCCTTAATTAAGTTTGATTTCCATTTGACAAATTAAAAAGAATATTCCCCGCACTATATCAAGGTGTTTCGAGAAGCGTTCGCGAATATTGTCGAGTCATTTTATGCTAAGTTTATAAACAGTTAATTTGTCATTCTCCTAAAGCACGAGACATTGATAATTGACTCTTAATGAGAACTAGAAAACCACCGTAAATACTAATTTCCCATATGGGGTAAAGATCTGCCTGGTGAGTATAAAATAACAAACATGTTGTGCGTCTGATATTAGAATTGTTAGCAAAGAGAAGCGATTAGCCAAGGTGAGATTAATCATAATAAGACCTCTCCATTTGAGATCTCCAGCATCTCTGAGGATCAGGTGTAAGGAGCAGAAGCCTATTAAGGGTATGAACTTACCTGGAAAACCATTATTTAATAAATGCTGTTGGTTTAATGCACCAGTGAGAGATGGACTGTGTTCAGAATGGAGAACCAGTGTGTGAAACGGTACACACTGTGCAATAATAAACTGTATTTTAGTAACAGCAGTAATGCTACATTTTTGTGATCTCAAGTAATTCAGCAGTTCACTGTTATTACTTCTATTAGTATTTAGATATTTTATATTTAATTTTAAAGGAATAGTTCACCCAAAAATGGCAATTTGCTGAAAATGTACTGACCCACAGGCCATCCGAGATTTTTTTTTTCATCAGATTTGGATAAATGTAGCATTGCATCACTTGCTCGCCAATGGGTCCTCTGCAGTGAATGGGTGCCGTCAGAATGAGAGTCCAAACAGCTGATAAAAACAAGTAATCCACACCACAGTCCATCAAGTGAAAAGCTGCATGTTTATAAGAAACAAATCCATCGCTTACACATTTTTAACTTGTACAAGTCAAGTCCTCTATCTATAATATTGCTTCTTCAAGTGAAAAAGTACATCACATCTGAATCAGGAGAGAAATATGCACAGATCAAACACAATTTACAAGTGAAAACAAGTATCTGGGTGGATTTGATGTGAGATGACAACAGGAGATGGACTTTTTCCACAGAAGAAAGCATTATTATGATGTGTGATGTGATGTGACATGACATGTGGCCAAGTATGGTGACCCATACTCGGAATTAGTGCTCTGCATTTACCCATCCAAAGTGCACACACACAGCAGTGAACACACACACACCGTGAACACACACCCAGAGCAGTGGGCAGCCATTTATGCTGTGGCGCCCGGGGAGCAGTTGGGGGTTCGGTGCCTTGCTCAAGGGCACCTCAGTCATGGTATTGAAGGTGGAAGAGAGTGCTATACATTCACTCCCCCCACCTACAATCCCTGCCGGTACAAGACTCGAACCCACAACCTTTGGGTTATGAATCCGACTCTCTAACCATTAGGCCACGACTTCCCCTTGGGATCCTTTATGGATTATGGACTCATATTTTGGCCAGAAGAAATGGTTAAAAAAGGTTAAAATGTCTTGATGGATTTGTTACAGGCATATTTTTGCTTCACAAGATGTTAATTGATGGACTGGAGTGGTGTGGATAACTTCTGGTTTATTGTGATGTTTTTATCAGCAGTTTGGACTCTCATTCTGACGGCACCCATTCACTGCAGAGCATCCATTGATGAGCAAGTGATGTAATGCTTGGATTTTCTAGTTTCATGCATAGAGAAAATGCACATACTTCACACAGTATAAATGTTGCATACTACCAACATTTTACTCTTACTGTTTATGCTCTATATAGTATGTACACTGTAAACAGTGTACTTGATTTTAAACCATTTTTGTCAAAAATGATTGTTGGACACTATTTGACACTATATGAGATCATGTGACAGTTTTGAAATCCGTTTCACATACTATTTGAAAGAAAAACATGCATGTACATTATATACTAGTTAAGTAAGTATTCCCAGACTGCGAGGGTATTTCTGGGTACTGGGGAGTCTAAATAAATGCTTTTGTTTGGGCAAAGGTTCTATTTAGTGGATGTGAGCTGGATCCTGTGCTGAATACTAAGTGTGTTGCTTCGCCCCTTTCACCGACAGGTAAACGGCTGACCTTCGTGGAGGGATCCGGATGGTGCACAGGTTCATTTTTCAATCCACTCCTCTTCAATCACAGCATTTCAAGCGTCACTCGGCTCTGAAATCATCCTGTTTCTCATAAAGCAGCCTATCATTGACCTGCCAGAGACAGATGCCATATGCAGTGCGGCCATTATATCAAAGCTGAACATTATCATCCTTCCAAACTGCAGGAATATCGCTTCTCGAGTGGACGGAATTCACAAAGCATGTTGTAATATGCAAATAAAGGCTCTTGAGAGCTTGCACAGTGGTTGGTTCCCGAGTCGAATGCTAACGATTATTAATTTGGAGGGGTTTTAATCTCAGCGCATGGAAAAGGGCCCTTTTCTGTGGTCAGGAATGTTGATTGGATTTTGGAACGCACACTCAAAATTAAAAAAAAAAAAACGATTTCACATTAGCAAAATAATAACCCAATGACATGGGTCAATTGGTTTTCTTTTCACATATTAGATCAACCAAGTGAGAAATTGGAAAGAAACTGTTGAAGTGTGTTTCTCGACTGTTCAGCGCTGATAATGAGTCAGGCCGCTAATCCGTGAGTCTGCTCGGCTGTCCGAGGTTAAGATGCACGGACGTTCGGTGTGTTTTCGAGGGTCATGTATCCCGACCCGTTCCAGATCATCCTTTAAGGGCACTCTCACACTGGAGTTTACACTACATCGGTGAGCACAGCGAAAACCATTGATTTGAATAGGGATGAGGACGTCAGTGTTGGGGGGGGGGGGGGTTGAATAGGGATGAGGACATCAGTGTTGGGGGGGGGGGAGACTTAGAAGGGTTTTGGCAGATTTTGGGCAGGGGGACATGCTTAAAAAAACACAGAAACCATCTTAAACTGTAAACCGCATTTAAAATGAACCACATTTTAAGCAGACTTTAAAAAAGACTTGTGCAAGATTTCTCAAGTGGGGATTTATGAGTTTATGAAAAGGTAAAAATGAAATCATAAAACGTAAAATTTTAATAAATAAATAAGGCTGCAATTGAAATAAAATTGAAATCGAAACTGAAATATGACTATGAAATTATGAATTATAAAAAGATTTTTCAAAATGTAGTTAGTTCAATCAAATTAGTCTAGTACAATTGTATTATTACAATGGTTTTTATGTTTTAATTTCTTTTTTTATAATTACAGTTAAAATAATATAAAAACACTTGTATTAGTATTATCGCTGCAAGTGGTCTCTTTGTTCTTTTTGATCATATCAGTTTATTGCGATATAAGACAAAACAATCACAATATATTACTTGACCAAATCAAACAGCCCTATACTGTAAATAAAGTAAAATATTTTTAAATATTTGATTTGATTTTCTGCATCTCATGTGATCCTCAATGTTATTTTAGTGTAATTTAGGTACTATTACAAACATTATTTGCATCTTACAGTTTTTTCAATGCAATGTCCTAAAATCTGCAAGAACAAAAATTATGCAAGTAACCTAACCCTGGCTACTGTGAATGCAAAAGTGAGTTGTTTTACTTTTATTCACTTTTTAGTTCACTTAAAAAGATCTGAATTTGGTTCTTTCAAAGGGGACTGACACAAGATCTTAAGCATCCACAAGTTTTGTGTGAATACTGAAAGAGCAAAATGCATGAAAAGCAAGGAAGCAATAAAAAAAAACGATCACTACCAACCGTAACATGAGCTTAGATTTCACGCCTGAGGCAGAATCGGCGCCTTAAATCATAAAATAATTTTATCAGCTGTGGAGTTCTGAGAGAGCATGTGCAAAGACGGAAAGTTTCCGGTGTCTCTGCGTTCCACAGGGAAGATCTCGCATCTCTCCCAGGAATCGCATGGATTAAATCCGCCTTCAGCTCCCCAAACAAACCCAGTGCCGCCGCTGAAGATTTCTAATCGTAGCCTCTGCAGTTTCTCCTTCTCTCTGATTACTCAATTAAGCCCATTGTTTACCTAATCGCTCGGCTAATTATCTTCCCGTGTCAGGCGACGGGTCTGATATGCTCCGAGAACGTGTCAGATAGATGGAGAAGCGCTTCACAGGGCGAACGGATGATGGGCCGCGCGGCGGCCGCCGTACTGTGGAATGTTTCCGGAGATATGTATCTTCTCCACAGCTATTCCCAAACATATTGTACGGAAGCACAGCATGCTGTGACCCAAATAGCAAACTCAATAATCTTCCGGAACAGACTCAGCAAGTGGAAGAAGAAAAAACTTCTCCCGCTAAATATACTACAGGGATTGTTGCACAAAAGCTGCTACAGGCAGAAAAAAATCAACAAGAAGTCAAAACAGAAGTGAGATAATTCAATTCAGCTCTTACACAAACACGCTTCTAAGCATTAAATTGTAAAAAGGATGATAATGAATACATTTCCTTCCAGAACAAAGAGTTTATTTTCCAAAAATGTATAATAGAGACAACTAGACATGTGCTGAGGAAAATGAGTTGTTTTCTTGTGCAAAAGTTGCTGCTATGATGCTGCTGTGTTTGGGTCATTGTTATATGGTTGCCAAGGGTTTATAGACGGTTTTTAGGGTCTTGTTGTGGTGTCTAGGCCATTTATTACTGTCCAGCCTTTTTTACATATAAAGGAATGGAATAGTGAAGGAAATGCTCTAATTCTAATCATTTTGAACTTTTTACAAATACAATTTTACAATATGCACGCTTTCACGCTTTTCTGTATGCCTATTATGTCAAAAATGCAAAACTTTTTTTGTTTCTATGCATTCGTTTAGAAGTTACTTGAATCATGTAAATTATACCATATATTCAAACCGGCCATATTTGAGAAAGAAGTCAAGTAGTTTGCATTGCTGGGTATTACCATTGTTCGTTTAACATTTCTATCGTAAAACATTTGTCAAAAAATAAAGGGGCTGTATGTAATTTGTTGGCTGTACTAAAGCATAAAAATACCATATGTTTGCAGATATTTAGGAAAGATGCTTGCTCACATACTTGTTTTTCTGAAATACAATGCTACACCAGTTATTACTACAGTAGTAATAACTATAAAGTAGTTATTACTACTTTGAAATGTGTGATCCGTGTCAGAATGTCTGTTTTTGTTTTGGTCCATGTGCGTTCACCCACTGGCAGTTTAACCAATAGTATTTCGACACCTCGGGTTGCCAGATGGTGGAAAACACAGTGTATTGCAGCCCTTTGAAGCCAGTAAATGAACTGGGTCAGAAATCGCAGACCTAAAAAGCATCAACATCCATCTGAAAATCTCTATGACCAGGGGCCTATTAAAATGCGGATTAATCAATTTAGTGTAAGGCTTGTCACCTTCAGTTGTCAATTGTGCTCGTTCCTGTTGGGAGTCCTCAATCTGGCAACCCACGTGAATGCCGAGTCTGAGGAGGAGGGGTCGGGAGAAACAACTATCTCCAATACGTCAAATTTGAACTGCAGCACCCATTTCAACTGCTAACTGTCAATATTACTGTACCTTTAAATGTTTCGGTACTTCCATCTTACCTCTTTGCTTTCTTTCATCGTTATAACTAATGCTTTGTGCTGGAATTTTTGTCATCATAATAATTCATGTTTGGAGAACAAACGTTGTCATACTGAGTTTAAGTTTGAGCAATAGTAATAGTGCTGCTTGCCTTGTGCAATTTGTCCTTTGTTTTAATATTCTGGGTTGCAATATGCCAGCAAACTGTTTATGAGTTTGTGCCGTCAGACTAGTTATAAGCCTAATTAGTAAGATAATGAAGTCAAAGGTCAAGAGAAGAGTCTTGGCTGCCATTCAAGAGAAACTTCCTCTGCTCTCCAGTGACTCGACTGAAAGCAATTCTGTCAGGCTGTTTTCACGCTCAGCTCGATCACAGCCATCGAGATGAAGACCGCCGTGAGTATACCAGTGACAGCTGTTTACTACTGGAGCCATATAACAGTTGTTTAGATGTTTTTACTTGAAAACAAGGCCACAAGACATGTTCACCTGAGAAGAAAAGTTGCTTAGGATAATTAGATAAGAAAAAAAATTGTCAAGAAAAGTTCTGATGTTGAGAAAGCCTGGCCAGAACATTTGAAGTGGTTTAAAAACTTTGAAGCTTGAAATTTTTAAGGCCAATTTGAATGTTTTTCAGGCACACACACACACACACACACAGATAAATGGATTGTTGTGCAATTGCTAGGGTGTTCCAGCTGGTTTATAGGTTTTTGCTAATAAATCCTAAATCTGTCAAAATCGTGTATGGTTTATGCTTAAAGGAGACCTATTTTTCCACTTTTTACAATTTGTAATATAAGTCTCAGGTATCCCCAAAATGTGTCTGTGAAGTTTCAGCTCAAAATACCCACAGATCAATTTCATTGTCATTTTGAAAATGCCTATTTTGAGTGGAAGCAGATACGCACTGTTTTCGTGCATGTCTCTTTACATGCAAATGAGCTGCTGCTCCCCATCCCTTTTCCAGAATAGGGCTGTGCACCTGTTACAGCTCAGATACTCTGCCGAAAAACATCTGTTTGATTTTGATTATCATGTCTATCGCGCTGAAATCTTGCATTTTAAAGCCGTATCAGTTTAAGCTTCTGATATACCGTTTTCTGAGCGCACACATCCGAAGCATGTGCACAGAAAGCGTCTGTCACATGGCATGCGAGTACTAAACTAAGTTCTCTTTCATGACTTATTGAGCTTAAACTGTCAAATAAACACAAGTTTATGTTAAAAACACACAAGTTACAAAAACAGTGGGTTATGTCTGTGAAGGTAAACAGCTGGGAAAGAATCACATGTTTATATTAGATCTGTGTGGAAGCAGTGTAATATACAGTAAATAAATCAATAAATCCACTGCTCTCTTATCTCCTCTGAGGCTGGGATCCTAAATAGTGTTCTGTGCTCGTCTGTGCAGCCAAAGACAGAATAGTTAGCATGCTTTGCTCGAACTTTCGCCATAGCGTTAGAACTGGTACACCGTTGTCCCTTGCAAAAATACAATGGCGCCGCCATGGGTGGAAACGTGCAGATCAAGGGGCGGTGATATTATAATAAGGTCCCCTTTCTACGTCACGGGGGGAGCGAAATCTGAGTGACTCGGTTTTTTAACAACCTTACAGAAAAAGGCTTATCACAGCAAAGTTTCTGGGTTGTCCTTTTTCACGTTTTGTTGGTTGGTAGATGCACCGGGGACCTGATTATAGCACTTAAACATGGGAAAAAGTCAGATTTTCATGATATGTCACCTTAAAAAAAAAAAAAGTCTTACTATCTTGTGCGGTTTTATTCGTCAGATAAACTGTTTTGTCTTATCTCACATAATTATGTTTCTCTAGTAAATATATCTCATTTCAAAGATGTTTTTACTGAAAGACAAGACACAAATACTGATTAAGAACATGTTTTTTTGCAGTAAACGGACCTCAGGAACAGCTGTACTGCGAAAGCACCTCAAGACAATGTTTTTTAAAAGAAAAAGAAAATGAGAGTGATGACAAAAAGTAAACTTTTGGTATTCTTCGGCTCGTAGAGTCCTAATGATAATCAAATGAGGGCCCAGAGAACAGATATATAAAAAAATAAGAAGCAGATAATTAAGTAAAGTAAGACACACACACACACACACAGAAGTGAGTTAAAGCAGCTGCTGGGCCCAGGGAGGAGCTGCTAGTGAGAAGCAGGTTCTGCTCAGGTACCCCAGGCAGACGCGCACATCCGCGCTAATTGCAATAATGACTGCTGCACAGACGCTAATTAAAGCCGCGTGTTGGATGGTGGTCTGCAGCATGGCCAAGCACTGACAAACTCTGACAGCGCACGCTGGCATCCGCTAACAAAGACATAATATCAGCTGCCGTAAAAAAATACAGCAGGAAAGTAAATAGTTCTGCACGATCCCCGTGCTGACCATATGGCACGTCTGTAATTATAAGGCCTCCTTTCCCCTTTTCTCCCGGTTCTTCAAGCCGAGGAGTGCGGGAGGGTGCTTTGCCTATCAGGAGGAGTATAATTGAACAGCTTATGCAATTGCTTTAATTATATACGGTAGCCGTACAGTCTAATCTGGGCTTGCAACATGTGGAGTGCTTCATCCATTCTGCTTCACTTGTCACACCGCCGCTATGCTGCTTTATGTCTCGCGTGCTAAGCGGGACGTTCGCTATATAACCGTGTTTATGTATCTTGTGCACAAATATTCCAGTTAGCAATTAACTTCCTTCCTCTGTTTGTCTGGGTTTCTAATTTGGCAGATGCATATGTAATTAGTTAATAACCAGTAGTGATATAAATATCAGTGATTCAAAGGTCAAAATATTGTTGTTCTGCTTAGAAAATGTTGAGGAATTCCTCTAATTACCATTCTGCTCAAAATACTGAACTGATTTCATTACTTTTGCACAGTACTTGAGCGTTTTCCCCAATGCAGCAGGGAACCAGTGCTCGATTTACTTTTTGTTAACTTTTTTAATTGACTTTTAGTTAGTATGCATCCTGCTGCTTCTTTCAGGCGATCAGCTGGTGATCTGGTGGTTTCCACGCCTCAGAACGGCTCCCTTCACAGTGAATGAATGTTGTCAACTCGTTTATTGCATGTGCTGTGAGTTTAGGGTGTGTTTGGGAACGCAAAAGCAAGTTAGGCTTTATTTTTGCTGCAAATGATTATAGCACTTCACTAGATTTGTAGTGAGACGCCCCTTTTTTTAAGCCTGTTCTCACTGAAGCCAGTATTGCCAACTCATTTTCAGAGAACGTTGCTAAAGGAAGGTGTTTTGTTGCTAAAAGTTGCTAAATGACATTGTGATATAATTGCATAATCACGACGCAAAATTGTCACAACATCAAATCTCAGCAAAATATATTTTACACGTTAATTTCTTTGTAAAATAATATGCATAATATAATATTCAAATATAAATAACTGTATTTTTAAATACATTGAATTATTCAACACTTACACATTTTTGAATGATTGCAATTTCAGGGTTTTTTTAATAGCTAGTAAACTAATACTACACATTCTCAACAATTATGCTTTAAGCAGTGTATTAG
>NW_015505782.1:775052-776992 GCF_001515645.1 Sinocyclocheilus grahami
GCACATGCTTCGGATGTGTGCGCTCAGAAAACGGTATATCAGAAGTTTAAACTGATACGGCTTTAAAATGCAAGATTTCAGCGCGATAGACATTATAATCAAAATCAAACAGATGTTTTTCGGCAGAGTATCTGAGCTGTAACAGGTGCACAGCCCTATTCTGGAAAAGGGATGGGGAGCAGCAGCTCATTTGCATGTAAAGAGACATGCACGAAAACAGTGCGTATCTGCTTCCGCTCAAAATAGGCATTTTCAAAATGACAATGAAATTGATCTGTGGGTATTTTGAGCTGAAACTTCACAGACACATTTTGGGGATACCTGAGACTTATATTACAAATTGTAAAAAGTGGAAAAATAGGTCTCCTTTAAGCATAAACCATACACGATTTTGACAGATTTAGGATTTATTAGCAAAAACCTATAAACCAGCTGGAACACCCTAGCAATTGCACAACAATCCATTTATCTGTGTGTGTGTGTGTGTGTGTGCCTGAAAAACATTCAAATTGGCCTTAAAAATTTCAAGCTTCAAAGTTTTTAAACCACTTCAAACGTTCTGGCCAGGCTTTCTCAACATCAGAACTTTTCTTGACAAATTTTTTCTTATCTAATTATCCTAAGCAACTTTTCTTCTCAGGTGAACATGTCTTGTGGCCTTGTTTTCAAGTAAAAACATCTAAACAACTGTTATATGGCTCCAGTAGTAAACAGCTGTCACTGGTATACTCACGGTGGTCTTCATCTCGATGGCTGTGATCGAGCTGAGCGTGAAAACAGCCTGACAGAATTGCTTTCAGTTGAGTCACTGGAGAGCAGAGGAAGTTTCTCTTGAATGGCAGCCGAGACTCTTCTCTTGACCTTTGACTTCATTATCTTACTAATTAGGCTTATAACTAGTCTGACGGCACAAACTCATAAACAGTTTGCTGGCATATTGCAACCCAGAATATTAAAACAAAGGACAAATTGCACAAGGCAAGCAGCACTATTACTATTGCTCAAACTTAAACTCAGTATGACAACGTTTGTTCTCCAAACATGAATTATTATGATGACAAAAATTCCAGCACAAAGCATTAGTTATAACGATGAAAGAAAGCAAAGAGGTAAGATGGAAGTACCGAAACATTTAAAGGTACAGTAATATTGACAGTTAGCAGTTGAAATGGGTGCTGCAGTTCAAATTTGACGTATTGGAGATAGTTGTTTCTCCCGACCCCTCCTCCTCAGACTCGGCATTCACGTGGGTTGCCAGATTGAGGACTCCCAACAGGAACGAGCACAATTGACAACTGAAGGTGACAAGCCTTACACTAAATTGATTAATCCGCATTTTAATAGGCCCCTGGTCATAGAGATTTTCAGATGGATGTTGATGCTTTTTAGGTCTGCGATTTCTGACCCAGTTCATTTACTGGCTTCAAAGGGCTGCAATACACTGTGTTTTCCACCATCTGGCAACCCGAGGTGTCGAAATACTATTGGTTAAACTGCCAGTGGGTGGACGCACATGGACCAAAACAAAAACAGACATTCTGACACGGATCACACATTTCAAAGTAGTAATAACTACTTTATAGTTATTACTACTGTAGTAATAACTGGTGTAGCATTGTATTTCAGAAAAACAAGTATGTGAGCAAGCATCTTTCCTAAATATCTGCAAACATATGGAATTTTTATGCTTTAGTACAGCCAACAAATTACATACAGCCCCTTTATTTTTTGACAAATGTTTTACGATAGAAATGTTAAACAAACAATGGTAATACCCAGCAATGCAAACTACTTGACTTCTTTCTCAAATATGGCCGGTTTGAATTGAAAATATGGTATAATTTACATGATTCAAGTAACTTCTAAATGAATGCATAGAAACAAAAAAAGTTTGACATTTTTGACATAATAGGCATACAGAAAAGCGTGAAAGCGTGCAT
>NW_015505782.1:777929-780739 GCF_001515645.1 Sinocyclocheilus grahami
TGCCTCAGGCGTGAAATCTAAGCTCATGTTACGGTTGGTAGTGATAGGTTTTTTTTTTTTATTGCTTTCTTGCTTTTCATGCATTTTGCTCTTTCAGCATTCACACAAAACTTGTGGATGCTTAAGATCTTGTGTCAGTCCCCTTTGAAAGAATCAAATTCAGATCTTTTTAAGTGAACTAAAAAATGAATAAAAGCAAAACAACTCACTTTTGCATTCACAGTAGCCAGGGTTACTTGCATATTTTTTGTTCTTGCAGATTTTAGGACATTACATTGGAAAAACTGTAAGATGCAAATAAATAACATGTATATGCACATTGAAAATTGGTGCAGTTTTCATAAGGTAAGATGACGTGCATAAAATGATGGACACAATTTGACCAAATTAATTCCTAAAAAGTGACTAATGCCTGACTAAAGTCATGTGACCGAATCATTTTCTCCCATGCTTATGCCGAGTTCACACTGCACGATTTTCAAAGACGTTGCATCACTGTTGGTTTCACACTGAACGACTATCTGGGGTAGCATTCAGTTGCTGCTGTGTTCACATTGCACGATGGAACGACGACAGGAGGTTACACACTGCATGACTTTACATTAGGAAGAATCGCCGACAGCTCTGGCTGGTGCAGGGTTACCAGTTTTTCGCTACAAAACCCGCCCAAATTACTACTCAAAACTAGCCTGAAAATAGCCCAATTGCTTTCGAGGGGGTCCCCCAGTAAAAATCGCGTTGGGGGGTAAAATACACATTTTTGGCGGGGTATTCCTGGTACAATTCACATTCCAGGGCCTAAATATCACGTTATTGGGGTCGCTTCAACCTGCTGACATAAAAAACAACCGGCAGCAATCGCGGATTTGGCAACACTGCTCCGCAAACTACGTTTTCTATAACTCCTCCCCGAACTTCCCGCTGCCCTTGCTCTCTCATTGGCTGTAGGTCATCGCCGATGTAGTTTTCAGTCAGAACTCATTTCACACAGCGTGATTGTGAATCGCCGACAGCTCCAGATATTTAGCATGCCAAATATTTCACGAGCGTCGGCAACGTGTCGGCGATTCCCTCAGATCGCGTCTTTGATAATTTACACTGCGTGATTTTCACTCATGTGAACGAGCACCGATTTGCCTCCGATTTCGGGCATTTGTCGGCGATTTCGCAAAACCTGTCGGCGAGTGAAAAATCAGTGTGAACTCGGCATAAGTCACTTCCAAACGTTGTTCACTAACAAACATGAAATTTGGCACTAAACGATGAAAGCTTGTTTCTGCCATGGGATAAAAGGGCGCAATTCTGAAAGAAAAAAAAAAGATATAAACTTAATCAGAATTGTGAATTTTTTTTTACATTATTGCAAGATGTAAACTCAGAATTCTGAGGAAAAAGTCGGAACTGCAAGATATAAACTCAGAATTGTGAGATAAATTAGCCTACCTTTTTATTCATTCTTTTATTTTTTCATCCTATGATGGAAACAGGCTTCTGTACTAAACAGCAAGAGCAATAGAAGCTTCCCCAAACTCTATTTCAATTTTGTGCCAATTCAGTGGCGATTTTGTTCTCTTGAAAACAGTTTGTTTTTCAGAAATGTGATATTCTGAAGTTTTCCCATCATAAACATTTCAAACTGTAGTAGTATGCTACATATTGTCAAGTAACCTCATGTAACATTTAATTCAGCTGATAGTGTCCAGTGATCAGTTATTTTAAATTTTTAATCTAATTAGTATACAACATCCATTATAAGTAATGCGTAAATGCATACTGCGTGCTGTGTATTTTCTGTATGCATGAAACTACAGTTACATATGCCAGAATGTGCAGTATACAACCAAAGCACACTGCATACTGTATCCCACAATGCAATGCAGTGTGTTGAACGAACCAAGTAGAATCACCTTCTTTCTGGACTAGTTTGATGTGGCTTAAAATGAGATCAAAAACGCAAAATATCTGTATCAGCTTTATTTGCAAATTTGTAATATTCCACATGTTTTCATGAATTGCATGTGACAACTTGAATGGAAACATGGCTGCGGTCTCTGGCCTTAAAGGGATCATCGGATGCTACATGCACTTTTACAAGTAGTTTGAACTGAAATGTGTGTTGGCAGTGTGTGTACACAACCACCCTATAATGATAAAAATCCACCTGTATTTTTTTTTTTTTTTTAAATCTCGTTAAATGTTTTCCCCTTTCTCAAATCGAGCCGATCTCAGATGTGTGTCTGTGTGACATCACAAAAACAGGCCCCTCCCACGATAGTTTGATTGACAGTAGCGTTTCAGCACAGACTGGACTGGTCTCTTACCTTAGCTCCGCCCTGAGTGACTGTCATCAGTCTGCCATTGTTTCACCGCCGGAGCAGATGTAGACAAGAATGACTCCTAACAAGCGATTGAGGTGTTCTGTTGTTGGATGTAATAATGAACATAGCAGTCGTCATTTACTCTCGACATCTGAGCCGCTGAACTTGCAGTGGATTTCGTTCATTTCTGAAGAGAATGCTCCCCCGATCTGCGTAAATGCATCTATGTTCGCGCGAATCATTCATGATCCAGCCTCATCTACAGAAGAACTGAGTATAATGTTTTATAATGAATCTTTGCAAATCGCCTTTCCTAATAATGTGCTAATTAGCAAGTTTCACAATGAATGCGACTAAAGTAAACAGTCTCTCAGAGAGCGGCTCGGAAGAGAGGGGCGGGGTCAGCAGAGCTCATTAACATTTAAAGGGAAATGCTACAAAAACGGCTTGATCTGAGAAGAGCTGTTTTTGACAGGGTAAAAAAAGGTGTTT
>NW_015505782.1:780782-784092 GCF_001515645.1 Sinocyclocheilus grahami
GTCTGTGCAGCCAAAGACAGAATAGTTAGCATGCTTTGCTCAAACTTTCGCCATAGCGTTAGAACTGGTACACCGTTGTCCCTTGCAAAAACACCATGGCGCCGCCATGGGTGGAAATGTGCAGATCAAGGGGCGGTGATATTATAATAAGGTCCCCTTTCTACGTCACGGGGGGAGCGAAATCTGAGTGACTCGTTTTTTTAACAACCTTACAGAAAAAGGCTTATCACAGCAAAGTTTCTGGGTTGTCCTTTTTCACGTTTTGTTGGTTGGTAGATGCACCGGGGACCTGATTATAGCACTTAAACATGGGAAAAAGTCAGATTTTCATGATATGTCACCTTAAAAAAAAAAAAAGTCTTACTATCTTGTGCGGTTTTATTCGTCAGATAAACTGTTTTGTCTTATCTCACATAATTATGTTTCTCTAGTAAATATATCTCATTTCAAAGATGTTTTTACTGAAAGACAAGACACAAATACTGATTAAGAACATGTTTTTTTGCAGTAAACGGACCTCAGGAACAGCTGTAGTGCGAAAGCACCTCAAGACAATGTTTTTTAAAAGAAAAAGAAAATGAGAGTGATGACAAAAAGTAAACTTTTGGTATTCTTCGGCTCGTAGAGTCCTAATGATAATCAAATGAGGGCCCAGAGAACAGATATATAAAAAAATAAGAAGCAGATAATTAAGTAAAGTAAGACACACACACACACACACAGAAGTGAGTTAAAGCAGCTGCTGGGCCCAGGGAGGAGCTGCTAGTGAGAAGCAGGTTCTGCTCAGGTACCCCAGGCAGACGCGCACATCCGCGCTAATTGCAATAATGACTGCTGCACAGACGCTAATTAAAGCCGCGTGTTGGATGGTGGTCTGCAGCATGGCCAAGCACTGACAAACTCTGACAGCGCACGCTGGCATCCGCTAACAAAGACATAATATCAGCTGCCGTAAAAAAAATACAACAGGAAAGTAAATAGTTCTGCACGATCCCCGTGCTGACCATATGGCACGTCTGTAATTATAAGGCCTCCTTTCCCCTTTTCTCCCAGTTCTTCAAGCCGAGGAGTGCGGGAGGGTGCTTTGCCTATCAGGAGGAGTATAATTGAACAGCTTATGCAATTGCTTTAATTATATACGGTAGCCGTACAGTCTAATCTGGGCTTGCAACATGTGGAGTGCTTCATCCATTCTGCTTCACTTGTCACGCCGCCGCTATGCTGCTTTATGTCTCGCGTGCTAAGCGGGACGTTCGCTATATAACCGTGTTTATGTATCTTGTGCACAAATATTCCAGTTAGCAATTAACTTCCTTCCTCTGTTTGTCTGGGTTTCTAATTTGGCAGATGCATATGTAATTAGTTAATAACCAGTAGTGATATAAATATCAGTGATTCAAAGGTCAAAATATTGTTGTTCTGCTTAGAAAATGTTGAGGAATTCCTCTAATTACCATTCTGCTCAAAATACTGAACTGATTTCATTACTTTTGCACAGTACTTGAGCGTTTTCCCCAATGCAGCAGGGAACCAGTGCTCGATTTACTTTTTGTTAACTTTTTTAATTGACTTTTAGTTAGTATGCATCCAGTTCGTTGTGTTAATTATAAAATTGTTTTTGAACACTAGGGGATGTAACGACATTATCAATATCGAAATATCGCGATGCCAAAACCGTCTCGGTATTATCGTGCATGGTCACATGACGATATGAAACACGTACTCTTCTGGGTAAAAAGTGTAGTTTTTAAATATATATATTTAAACTTGTTGTAACATAAATGGTCTTTAAAGTTGTGTTTTTGGGCCATTCTGCTTTGACACAGTATCTGTCAGACACATGTTAATTTAGATTTCTTTGTAAAATAATATGCATAATATAATATTAAAATATAAATAACTGTATTTTTAAATACATTGAATTATTCAACACTTACACATTTTTGAATGATTGCAATTTCAGTTTTTTTTTTAATAGCTAGTAAACTAGTAATACTACACATTCTCAACAATTATGCTTTAAGCAGTGTATTAGTAGTTAGTATGCTACACTCTTAGAAAAGTCTGTAAAATAGGGCTCAATCTACTGTGTTAATATGAAAGAATTTTACATATTGGATTTTACCTGCATTTTAAATTACGCATTGTGTTTTCAGGTTACAGGATTATAATGGATAATGTCCTGGAAAATTACTAGTATCTTTTCCATTTTTCTTACAGTGTATGGCTAGTAGTAGTATTACTACTAACCGATCAGCAATCACAGGTACAAGCTACTAACAAAGTGTATCATAAATGAACAATTATTCAATTAGTATTATTATTATTACTATTAAATTGAACAATTGCTAATAGCAGCTAGTTTAATTCACGTGATGTGTGTACTGCTAGGCATCTTTGGTTTCCTCATTTTGTGTAATTTGGATGGAAAATGTGTGCCTTTTTATTATCTGAGTCACTTATCAAAAATTTGCTAAAAGTTGCCAAATACATTTTAAAAATTGCTAAATTTGTTGCTAGGTGCTTTTGTGAGGAAATGTTTTTAGGGTAGTCTGAAAAGTTGCTAAATTTAGCAACAGAATTGCTAAATTGGCAACACTGACTGAAGCTGGAGTTTTCCTTCAAAATAAAAACTCTACTGTCGTTTCCGTCAAAATAAAAGCTTAAAAGTGTAGCATGAATTGCTGACAGCTAGCGGTTTAAATGCAGTCCAAATTCAAAATATCTCTTTCAAGTGTAAAAATTAGGAAAGAAGTATTGTCATTTCCCTACTGTAGTGAAAAGCAAAAATAATATACTTATAAAATATTAATTTTCATATATTTTACAGTGCGGTTGTTTTACAATATATGGCTATTACTTTCATTGTTGTTGTTATTATTATTATATTCTAATTTGTTTGGCTTCCTAAAACTTCAGTGTGAATGTAATGTAGACTGAGACGCTATATCACAAATAAAAAGAGGGTTGAGTCCCCTTTAATGTTCAGGTACAAGTCTATTCACTGAAGTTTTTTCTTAGTTAAGAACATTTGGAGCTCTTAATTTTGAACTCTCCAAGTGCATTAGATAGAATAATTTAACTTAAAAATGTACTAAATTTGCTACTTTTTTAAAATATCACAATAAATATTGTATCGTGGACTTCATATCCCGATATTATCGTATCGTGAGATTTTGATATCGTTACATCCCACATGTATGTATGTGTGTGTGTGTGTATATATGTATACCGGTATATATATATATATATATATATATATATATATATATATATATATATATATATATATATATCACAATTTTTTAAC